>NC_092274.1:1727500-1900000 GCF_036320965.1 Panulirus ornatus
CCTCAACAGAGCAATTTCAGGAACCAACAAACAGCCTCATTTCCACAAACCCATTCTCTTAACCGTTACCAGTAGAGCACCAAAAGCAGAGCCCTACAGCCACAGCCAAGCCCCAGTTACCATTCCATGGCTTTGGGAACTTGGCCATAGAGCGTTGGCTATGGATATAGTACTTTATACATGAAACTATATGTGACGCCTAAAGAATGGATGTGTGCAAATATGGGTATCGTTCATTTGTTGTTGATGCTATATTGCTACAGCATGAGAATCAAATAGGTTTGAATAATAGTGAAAATGATAATGTGAATATCATTATCATCTCTGGAGAAAGGGCAGAAAGAATGTTGCTGTTGTAAAAGGCAATTAAAAAACGAGCATAGGGCTTAAAACTTCCACCTTTCTGTATTATCGCTTTGGAAGAAGCTAGTCAAGGCTTTTTCCTTGAAGGTGCGGTCATCTGTTTCTGAAACTCATTTCTAGGATGGAAAGGGCAAAAATTTATAAAAGAGTATAATAATGTTGATAAAACTGTAATATTATTAATGATACAGTGTTAGTAATTTCAGTTTCTTCCATCCCTGCTGGCCTTTCTTGCCATTGCAAAGTAGCATCATTAACATATAACTGAGCCTTGGAGGAAAAATCCTCTCCCAGCTCCTTCACCTGTTCCTGCTTTCATAGTGATAAGTAGAAAGGATTACCAGCTCCTTCCTTGTGCTTACTACTACTACTGCTAAACATAATATTAACAGTGGTAATAATTAGTAATAATAACAATAATAATGAAGAAAATTTTCATACTTGCCATTTCCCCTGTTAGCAAGATATTGGCCAGAACAGACAAAGAAGGGCAACATCCAGTCACATCCATGCTTGAGCTGTCATGTGTAGTGCACCGAAACTACACATTAATGATGTTAATAGTAATAAATGATAATAATAATAATGATAATGATAGTAATTTTTGTTTCCTACCTTTCTTACCTTCCTTAGTGAGTTTGCATTAGGAACAAATGAATACCTTCCTTGACTGCATGTCGCAATCTTTAATTGTCATTTATAAAGTAGCAAAACCTGAACCGTCCATCCACACTCAAGCCCCACAAACTACTCCATAGCTTGTCTTGGATGCTTAACATGCCCTAGTTCATCCTTCTGTCAAGACACAATCCTCAATATACCGCTCGGATCCAGTGTCCTCTTGCTTTCATGTATGTTCAGGTACCATTACTACAAATTATTTTTTGCTCCATTCTTTCATCTCCTTGATGTCTCCCATCCCTTTTGCTTCCTCCACTTTTCACTGATAACTCCTATTTGTCTTTCTTTCTTTCTTTAGCCTCTGTATATGCACAAAGCATTTCAGCACATTCTTGCTACCTTTGTCAATTAGACTGTGCTGACAACCATACGTCTCTCTGGTGCTGTTATCCCCTACACGACCAACCTGCCTCACAGCATATATTGTCCTAGTTATTCGATTTCCAATGCAGACACCTTCCTTACTTTTGTGTTACAGGCCCAAGACTCTTATCCTTACTACACTACTTTGCCTATTATCCCTTCCCACAAAACAAACTTTATCCTTGCCTCTCCTTTTGCACACTTCTCAATGGACCCCATAATGATAATGATATTGATTTTGATTTTTTTCATACTTGATTGCCTTTTCCTGCATTAGCAAGGTCGTGCCAGAATAGATAAGGAAAGGCCACATTTGCTCTCATCCTCCCTACCTGTCATGTGTAATGCACTGAAACCACAGCCCTCTCTCCACAACCAGGCCTTGCAGAACTTTCCATGGTTTATCTCTGATGCTTCATATAATAATGATGATGATGGTAATAAGAAAATTGATAATATAGATGCATAGAATTTATAGAATGCTTGGGACTGGGTTAAAACAAAATTGTAAAAAAAGACTTCAACTTGCTGTGCATAAGTTTGGATTAAGCAATCACACCAAAACTCTTCACTTGTGCTACTTTTTCTCATACTAGGTAACTAGATATATGCTGTGTCACAAGACTTGTAAACTGAATAGTAAAACTATAAAAATAATGCATGAAATTATATCATGATAATGTGATGATAAAATTTTTGGATTTCTGACACCCAGATTTTTGTTTTACTTGTAAAACAAAAATTGGAACGATGTGGTATACCGGGGTCGATGTGCTGTCAGTGGATTGAACCAGGGCATGTGAAGCGTCTGGGGTAAACCATGGAAAGTTCTGTGGGGCCTGGATGTAGAAAGGGAGCTGTGGTTTCGGTACATTTTTACATGACAGCTAGAGACTGAGTGTGAACGAATGTGGCCTTTGTTGTCTTTTCCTAGCGCTACCTTGCACACATGCGGGGGGAAGGGGTTGTTATTTCATGTGTGGCGGGATGGCAGTGGGAATGAATAAAGGCAGACTATGAATTATGTACATGTGTATATATGTATATGTCTGTGTATATATATGTATACATTGAGATGTATAGGTATGTATATTTGCTTGTGTGGACGTGTATGTATATACATGTGTATGTGGGTGGGTTGGGCCATTCTTTCGTCTGTTTCCTTGCGCTACCTCGTTAACGCAGGAGACAGCGACAAAGTAAAATAAGAAAATAAAAATATATATATATATATATATATATATATATATATATATATTTGATACTTGCTCATCAAGCTCACCAATCCTCATGTTAGGGATGTAGCACCAGGAACTGATGAAGATATGGACTCGTTCACTCACATCCATTCTTTAACAGTCATGTCCAGTTTTCCAGCCAGACTTCGCATGACCTGCTTCACATGCTTCATATGACCTGGCTCAGTCCATTGACAGCATGTCGTCCCATGTATACCATATCATTTCATTCTGTTGTGTGGGTGCCTTATTCCCTCTTGCTTCATCATTCCATCTCCTGTTTGGTGTCCACCTTTTCCTTCTCCCCTCATCTATGATACACACATCCTCTTTGTCAATCACTCCTCACTTATTCTCATCATATGTTCAGACATTTTTAGCACATCCTTTTCAACTCTGGATGGCCTTTTTTTCCCCCAAAAAAGCCCTTTTTCAAACCAGACTCATGCTGAGGTGTGTAAGCTCCTTCCTCAATAATTTTCTTTTTATATTGCACAGTATAACAGGGAAAAGTGAGACAATTTCACAGGCAGACTGCTGGTGGATGGGTGGGATACTTCTACGTAGTATCATTATGCACCTCTGGGATAATTTATATGTATATGATAAACTTGTGCAAAGCAGACCTGAGAGTATACTGGAAGAATTGTCATTCATTCCCAACACACTCACTAATTTTCAGGAATGATTTACTCATACTGAAGTTATGGACACCTTGGTTGTTTGGGACAGAACCCTCACTGAGAGAGTTTTCCAATGAGTTAAGAATTTAGATTTTTGCATGATATACATGAAAAAGTATATTAGAACAAATTCATCATATTTATGAGTCTATGTATATTATAGTATTGCACTAAACTGAGAACATGTATTATCTCACGCTCCAGCCAGCATTTGCAAGATATAAGGGAACATGGAATGAGTGTAGGAATATAAGATAGGAGTATCAGTAAGAGGTTGTATGATACTTGAAGATGTTCTAGAGATAGGGCCCCATAAAAGTAAAACTCCATCCCCATATACAGTACAAATAGGTAATTTCACTCATTAGAACATAATCATGTTGAAAATCCCCGTTCAAACAAAACAATGTTTCATGGCCATTGTTATGTACGTCCACTTCCTGGAGAGTCTATAACTCTCACAAGCATAGAGTTATAGTATACCAAAACTATAGAACAGTTTCAAGGTTAAGAGCTGTAAACAAACTGTAAAGCTTTAGTGATGGAGCACTGGTTATGGTCATATGGCTTTACAAAATGTCTGGTTACTGAAGTAACCCTAGTGATGCACTCTTACAGGCTCCAGATTTGAATTATTGAAAGCTATGAGCAGTGTGGAATGCTGTTGTAGATGAAATTAGGGGCCCTCATGGGAAAAGGTAAGATTATTTTGGTGTTTACTCTCATGTTTCTTTGAAACTGTTGTCAAGAATGAAACATGCATGAATGAAGCTGTGCATTTTGTGCCTGTGTAAAGCAGAGTAAAGGCATAGCTGAAAAAAGCTAGGAGCACTACAGCCTTCTTTTCCAGCTGTGAGAATTTAGTGGGAATTTTAAATGTGTAGCCATTCATATTTTGGATATTTTTGTGGCTCTGGATATTGGGACTGGAGGTTTTGAACATGTACAGTACAAATGGACAGAGGAACTTAAATAAACACAAAGTCCACTTTGTTGATATATAAGGAAGAAAATATGATTGCCACAGAATTTCATGTCAGGCTAAACAAAAGAATGTATATGCAACAAATTGGAAATATCATTGAGTGCATAAGTAAGTGGAAACAGAGGAGCATGAAGATTTTTGTATACCCTGGAAAGACATGGGTTTCTTGGAAAATTTGCTTGCTTTTGTAAAAGAAAACGTAATTCTGAAAGTGCAATTTTTACATCACTTAGATACTCATGACTACAATATTAATTAAAAGTTATGAATTTCTTTTGACTAATTTATAAAGATACACAGGAATATTTCAGATATAGTAAAATGATGTTTCTGTTTATCCTGATACAGGTTTGTTACAGAAGAGACATCAAATACTCTAAGTGACACCCAAGTTGTACGGTTTTACCATAATTTAAATCTCATGTAACACAAAGTAACATGGCAACCTATGTGTCTATTCTCCAAGTGACACCCACGTAGTAGAGTTTTACCATAATTTTAACACAAATTATGTAACGCATAGTAACATGGCAACCTGTGTGTCAATAAGAATAATCTCGAGGATATATGGCATATGGTGATACACCAAAATGTGTTACCTTTCTGATGAAGGAAAAGGACATGTTCTACTTGGATTTAAGTTTTGCATCAAGTAAGGACACTTACCAGTTTAATGATCAAGATATAGTCTCAGTCCTTATTGCATATATCACTTCGCGTAAGACCGTGCACATCTTGAAGTTTCTAATCATCAGAAATACTTATACTATTAATCATAAATATGAGGTACAGCAACTTGTCTGTAATAAAATATATGAAATTCTATATCTGATTTCTTAAGATATAAATTCCAAACTTTACCTTAAGTATAATACAAACTAACAAGCATGCCTGTAAGGGCTCACTGTCAAGGTTTTTCATTTTAATATTGGTTAAATGTTAACCATACTATAACTTCACTCTGCAGCGAAAATCTTCACTGAGCAAAATATTTGCTATCACAAAGAGTATTACAAATCACATCCAAGTGATATATGACTACATTTCCAAGCTGGATGCATTGCACACAAAATGTGCAGTTCATATCACAATACATATTGTATGTAGTGAGAAGGATGCAATATACTGAAGATTCTACATGAAGAGGTAATTGAATTTAAATATTTCCAAGTATCTTCAAGTAGATGAAAGAGTACATTCTATATATTTTGAAGCATCATATTCAAAAAGCTCAAGATCATATTTATAAAGCTCCAGGAGGCCTTCCATTTGCTTCTGTGACAGCTGGCAGAGGAACTTGTCCGCTACTTCATCGGTTGGCTCATTCCTTGAGCGATTGATTCTCTTTGGTTTGATCAAGTCTTCTATACCTGTAGATTTATAGAAAGAAAAATTCAGCACAGTCTGTTCAGCTTCTTTAGTCATACTGTCATTACTACCTAAGCTCTCTTACACTGCTATTCCCTACAAGATCAACCTTCCTCATATTGCATAATTTTCCTGAAGCATTTCACTTACAGCACATATACCCTCTTCCATTCTATTGCATTTAGGGCCCACAACTCACACAAAACTCTTAGAACTAATATATAAACAAACATACCTATCTTTGCTCTCACAGACAGTGACCAGTCTTTCCACACTCCTAATGCACCCTAACCTCCCCATCTATTGTTTCCTTCAGTCCCACAGTACCATCAGCTACTATGTTTTCTCCCTGGTATTAAAAACGCTCCACTTAGGCTCTTTCCGTTCAAACTCGCACTCAAACTAAGCTGTCTTGCCTTCCTGCTAAACTTAACCTAGCTGTCATTCACAATAACTCTTGATTTCCCCCCTATCACATATTCCCTAAAGGCAAACACCAGTTTCTGGAATTCCTTACTTGAGTGTGCCACCAGATCTGTATCATCCACAAAGCCTACCCCCTCCACTCCCTTTTCCCCAAACACATTGTATACCTGTCCCACTCTCTAAGGCCTTGACTCATGTATCAAACAATGACTTGCCAAGCAGTAGACAGCAGCCCTCCCAGCCTGGTCTTAAACTCCAACCCACTAGACGTACTTCCAACTGAAAGTACATTCCTGAACCATACATGAGTTGTGCTTTCTTTTATTCATTCTGTATACCATACACCTATCCAGCATTACAAACACAAACAGAGATATATCACAAGATCCCCTCATGCCCATGGTGCAACCTCCACACTGCTGGCACTGAACATGTATTCGTTGCCTCTTCTACACTCACCTCATGAAGACATGCAGCACATCATCACTGAACTTGATATACGTAAAACTTACCTGCTGAAAATATAATGTAGTTCCCGTCCTCCTCCAAAGTTTCAACCTGCAGAGTCAAACAAGAAAGATTACATGGCATTCTTGTTCAACAGGTAAAATGTGTAACATTGCATTAAAAGATAAATAATTGTCATATGTAATAGATTGAGAGATATACAAGGAAGATGTATGGTACATTAGACTATGGCAGTGAACAGGATTCTTATTCTGAGAATTTTTGTTCAGAAAATCCTGAAAAAAAGGTAAATGGACTGGATGTCTACCTGAATATCATGTGGAACACTCTTCTCATTTGCATATCACCTTAGTAAATCTGATAGCTCGTGGCTCTAAACTCCCTCACACCCTCACACACAAGATGGTTCCACTACACATGATTAACAATTACTTGCCTAGCATCTTCCTATAAATACTCCTAACATTCATTGATTTACTTTACTTCTCCATCTCTTTCTGGGTCAAATTCTTCATGTATATCATTACAGTTCTCCACCATCCTCATATTGTCTACATTCTATATTTTCATACCGTTGTTGAAAGATTTGGAAAATAATCTTTATCATAAGGCCCCATCTTTTGAACATTCTCCCTCATAAAGCTTCTTAAATTTACGTATGCCATATCAGCATTGATCATGTTTTCAGTTATTTTATTGCATTCATTCTCCCTTTTATAATAAAAAAGAAAATTTTCATACCTTTCTTAAAAAGTATCTTGTTTGATTTTTTATCGTGTCCTCTGTTATATCCCTACATCTCTTGAAAGACCTGATCTCTGTCTTCATCATCAAACTGCTCTAAAAACTTCAAGGTAGTGAGCAGATCATCCTTCACCCTTCTCTCTTTCAAGGTGGGCAGATTGAAGGACTCTAGCCTTTCTCTGTAACTTAACCCTTTTAATTCTGATACCATCATTATTGCTTTCCTCTGAACCTTCTGTATTTGCTCTTTGTGCTTCTTGAGGTGTGGTTAGTAAGTCTGGGAAGTATATCCTAGTTTTGGCCTTATGCAATGGGAAGATCTTGCTGAATATTCGTTTATCCATAAACTGGAATGCAGTTATATAATATTTGCTTAAAGACTGTCAATGACTTTTTCTCATGTCTGGCACTCTGCAGCCTACTTCCTTATATCATCTAAAATTCTTTCCTCAGAATCACCTTTCCTGATTTGTTGCTCTTTAATAGACAATATACTTCATTCAAATTTATGAAAAAGCTTATAATTTTCTTCTGCCTCTTATATGCGCAATATTCTTTTTAAAGTTTCTTTGTTTCTCCTTTCTTATCCTACTATACTTATTCTCTGCTTTCTTATACCTTGCTTATGCTGACTGGTTGGAGTAAGGCCTGTACCTATGCCACTGCTCATCTTGTAGCTCTCCTCCTTTTTGACCCTTCTTCCCTCTTTATTAATCCTCCATGTTTTGACCAAGACTACGAGAGAAAGTTTCTGTCTAGTCAAGGTGTCAGTCATAAAAGACCTGTTACTAGTAACAAAATCATTAACAGCTACACTTTCACTTATGGTCAACTCTTTCCATTTTGATATTTCACTGATTTTTTAAAACAAAATATATTTTCTTCAGGATTTTCAAATACAACATACACATGTACTGTACATATGTGCATGCAGATTCATTCATGTATGGATGGATGTGTAAATATTTACATGTGTGCTCCCACAAATAGTTATATATACATAGTCTTCATCTTTGTGATGCATCATGTAACCGAGTAAACTTAATCATTAAAGAAAACAGTGCATTTCTTGGTATCACTCTGATGATAGTCTAAACTACAGTACTGAAGAATTCTGTAGAACATAATTTGCTAACCTAAAGAAACCTTTCTCAATTCACATTCAAAGAAATAATTCTGATTTGTTTCATCAACTCATACCTTTGCAAATACATCGAAGGGCACGAGGCATGGTGTGCAGAAATCATTCATAGGAACCCAGTGTTCATCTAGCTTTGCACCTTTTGCAGTTTCATCTAAAAGAAACTGTACAAATTGTGGGAATGAAGGCACCATAGTCTGTGGTGCCTTGTTTCCAAATAATGATGCAGATTTAGCTTGGTCTTTTGTTTTTTGTATTCCCATCCCTGGGTTTCTTTTGACAATGGTGCGGACAAGTTTGCTGTAATAACGGTTGCCTGACAGGATCTTGTCCCTGAAAGATAAAAGTATGGATGTATTTTATATCACCAATCTGCCAATTTGTTTTTCACATCTCACCTTTAAACAAATTAGCATCAGGAACATGGCTGAGCCACTGAGAAAAAATTCTCACTTTGCATATGTATAAATATGTGTGTGTGTATGTATGTCTTTTTCAAACTTATTTGCCATTTCCTGCATCAGCGAGGTAGTACTGAAAGCAAACATAGAGATGGCCTTATTCACCCACATCCACTGTCTAGCAGTCACTTATAATGTCTTTGGATGGTAAAGTCTGGTTTCAGTACATTATACTTTACAGTCAGAGAGTGAATATGTGGTGAGGCTTGGTTATGGACAGTGAGCTCTGGTTTCAGGACATTATGCATAACAGTCAGAGAGTGGGTGTGTGCAAGTGGAGCCATCATTCATTTGTTCATGACACAAACTCACTACAGCAAGAGAAGCAACTGGGTGTAATAAAAATATACAACAAACATTTAAAAATCAGAAAACCATACTACACAGATTGGATTTCCTAATCCGACGAAATCCCAGATCTGAAAATTACTTGGTTCCAGGAAAATAGACTAGAAAGCTTCTACCTGTATTCCAGGAACATAGACTAGAGAGCTTCTACCTGTATTACTTATCCATTATCTTCAAAAACTCGGTGCTTTATCATTATCATCCTCATATCTTGCATTTAATGCCCACCTTAGGATGTAAAATTTAAGAAAAAACATAATTCTGTTTACAGATATTGAAGTAACTCGAGGTCTTACCTGTAACCTGAGACAAGTCTCTTAAGTGGATGCCGAACGATCATGAAGGAGAGGGGTGGGTTTGTTGAATTCATAACTTTCTGCAGTTCCTCAACAGTAGGTCTGCGTTGAATGGTTGAGGAGGAAAATGATTCTAACATAAGACAAAGTTGTATATACATGTATACAGTATATGTTATGGTCGTAATACAATATTTCATGGTTTGCATACATCAGTCTGAAAAAAAAGTATCATTTACATCCATGTTTAAGGGATGTTTAGCAATCATGAAGGACAGGGGTGGGGTTGACAAATTCAAGACGTTCTGAAGCTCCTCAACACTGGTTCTGGATAGAATTAGTTGGGAAGAGAGTGATTGAAATAATGGATAAAGTTGTACACCTATATGCTATGGTCATAATGCATTATTTCACTGTGCATACATCTCGATGAAGTTCAAGAAAAGCATCATTTACATAGAATAACTGCAGTGCCTTTGCTTTGGTTCCATCTGCCTGCACGTGGAAAAGCCAAGTCTAAGATGTCATTTTCAACAAGGGGTGTAACACCATGAGCAGTTAGAAATGAGTATAGTTTCCACAATGAGCAGATGGAAATGAGTATAGTTTCCTTGACGACCTGCTTGTCACACAGGAGCCTACATTAGTTTGTCTGAGCATGTATCACAGCATCGGAATTGCAACAGCTCTTTAAGAGGGATCCAAAGGTTACATAATAAATATAACCCCTGGGCTATGATATGGGAGTCAAAATACTGCCTACATATCTCCCAAATGTGGTACAAGCAACTTGCAAGGGGTTTAAGTAAGGAGCTAGAAATCCTTACCTCTTATGTTATCTTTTCCTAAAAGTATAAACAAAACAAGGATTTACAGGATGACACTCATATCAAAAATTTCAAGTACTGAGATACAAGACGGAATTTGTATTTTGTAGTGATGAACTGACGTGCTGTCATTGGACTGAACCAGATTATGTGAAACATCCAGGGTAAACCATGGAAAGGTCTGTGGGGCTTGGTTATAAATAAGGAGCTGTGGGTTCAGTGCATTACACATGACAGCTAGAGATATGTAGAACTGAGGAAAAGGCTGGGAAAATGGTGGGATCACATCAGGAGACATCCAAAATTTCTGAATATCATTATTTACAGTTAAAGAATGCAGACAAATACCTGGCATGGTGGTTGTATTACAGAGTGGTGAAAGCACCAAATGATATTAAAGATGAACTGAACAGAGAAATAAATATCTCTATCTATCTATCTATCAATCTATCTATCTATCTATCTATCTATCTATCTATCTATCTATCAATCATTACTCCACTCCCAGTTTAATGGGGTAGAGCAGGTTCATATGGCATCTATAAAATCAGTCATACATCCTCACTCATGTTCAGTGTGTTAAAAGTGAAACACAGACTTCCACACTTATAGAAAAGCTTTTTACTTTTCACTGAACGCCAGGTTGATTCATCAAACCAAAGCCTGCATTCATACAAGCCATTGCCTCCACATGAATGCATTTAAAAGCAAATTATCAAATGCGGCATCACACACCTGTTATAACGTTTTCGAGCAAGGTGGATTGGGGTATCTTTTGCTTGAAGGAGTTCTTTCTCAGAGAATCCTGCAAGTATGTTGAAGTTGTAAAACCATGTTGATGATGCAGCTTTGAAGACATTGCACCACACTAAGCCATATTTTTCGCTGATCAAGAATTCCCATGCGTTAGGCTTGTTGGTTTCTGAAGGCTTATCTAATCCATACTTATTACATGCCTGTAGATAAATACAAATAAAACCTCTCAAGTATCTATTTCTTTAATAATAGTTTAAGCAAGTCACTTACAAACATGTAATTGTGTATGTAAATGTACATATATGGGCATTTGTGAGTGGATGGGCCATTTTTCATCTGTTTCTTGGTGCTACGTTGCTGACAAGGGAAACGGTAATCAAGTATAATAATATATATATATATATATATATATATATATATATATTTTTTTTTTTTTTTTTTTTATACTTTGTCGCTGTCTCCCGCGTTTGCGAGGTAGCGCAAGGAAACAGACGAAAGAAATGGCCCAACCCCCCCCCCCATACACATGTACATACACACGTCCACACACGCAAATATACATACCTACACAGCTTTCCATGGTTTACCCCAGACGCTTCACATGCCTTGCTTCAATCCACTGACAGCACGTCAACCCCTGTATACCACATGACTCCACTTCACTCTATTTCTTGCCCTCCTTTCACCCTCCTGCATGTTCAGGCCCCGATCACACAAAATCTTTTTCACTCCATCTTTCCACCTCCAATTTGGTCTCCCTCTTCTCCTCGTTCCCTCCACCTCCGACACATATATCCTCTTGGTCAATCTCTCCTCACTCATTCTCTCCATGTGCCCAAACCATTTCAAAACACCCTCTTCTGCTCTCTCAACCACGCTCTTTTTATTTCCACACATCTCTCTTACCCTTACGTTACTTACTCGATCAAACCACCTCACACCACACATTGTCCTCAAACATCTCATTTCCAGCACATCCATCCTCCTGCGCACATCTCTATCCATAGCCCACGCCTCGCAACCATACAACATTGTTGGAACCACTATTCCCTCAAACATACCCATTTTTGCTTTCCGAGATAGTGTTCTCGACTTCCACACATTTTTCAAGGCTCCCAAAATTTTCGCCCCCTCCCCCACCCTATGATCCACTTCCGCTTCCATGGTTCCATCCGCTGACAGATCCACTCCCAGATATCTAAAACACTTCACTTCCTCCAGTTTTTCTCCATTCAAACTCACCTCCCAATTGACTTGACCCTCACCCCTACTGTACCTAATAACCTTGCTCTTATTCACATTTACTCTCAACTTTCTTCTTCCACACACTTTACCAAACTCAGTCACCAGCTTCTGCAGTTTCTCACATGAATCAGCCACCAGCGCTGTATCATCAGCGAACAACAACTGACTCACTTCCCAAGCTCTCTCATCCCCAACAGACTTCATACTTGCCCCTCTTTCCAGGACTCTTGCATTTACCTCCCTTACAACCCCATCCATAAACAAATTAAACAACCATGGAGACATCACACACCCCTGCCGCAAACCTACATTCACTGAGAACCAATCACTTTCCTCTCTTCCTACACGTACACATGCCTTACATCCTCGATAAAAACTTTTCACTGCTTCTAACAACTTGCCTCCCACACCATATATTCTTAATACCTTCCACAGAGCATTTCTATCAACTCTATCATATGCCTTCTCCAGATCCATAAATGCTACATACAAATCCATTTGCTTTTCTAAGTATTTCTCACATACATTCTTCAAAGCAAACACCTGATCCACACCTCCTCTACCACTTCTGAAACCGCACTGCTCTTCCCCAATCTGATGCTCTGTACATGCCTTCACCCTCTCAATCAATACCCTCCCATATAATTTACCAGGAATACTCAACAAACTTATACCTCTGTAATTTGAGCACTCACTCTTATCCCCTTTGCCTTTGTACAATGGCACTATGCACGCATTCCGCCAATCCTCAGGCACCTCACCATGAGTCATACATACATTAAATAACCTTACCAACCAGTCAACAATACAGTCACCCCCTTTCTTAATAAATTCCACTGCAATACCATCCAAACCTGCTGCCTTGCCGGCTTTCATCTTCCGCAAAGCTTTTACTACCTCTTCTCTGTTTACCAAATCATTTTCCCTAACCCTCTCACTTTGCACACCACCTCGACCAAAACACCCTATATCTGCCACTCTGTCATCAGACACATTCAACAAACCTTCAAAATACTCATTCCATCTCCTTCTCACATCACCGCTACTTGTTATCACCTCCCCATTTACGCCCTTCACTGAAGTTCCCATTTGCTCCCTTGTCTTACGCACCCTATTTACCTCCTTCCAGAACATCTTTTTATTTTCCCTAAAATTTACTGATAGTCTCTCACCCCAACTCTCATATATATATATATATATATATATATATATATATATATATATATATATATATATATATATATAAACCACAAACACTCAAGACCTTCATTGTGAAACAAAAGATCTCCCAGTACAGATGTACCTCAATATATTTGGTGCTCATTTCTATGCAGCAGCATTAGACTCCTTCCAGCCAAACCACTCTATAACCACCAACCTCCATGAAAAAAATAAAAAGATTACCCTACCTCACACTTCAGTAACCTCTACTCATAGATCCCCTCTTACTTCTGACAATTATAACACAGACAGAAACACACGTTACATTCTCCTGCTTATGCTCAGAACACTACCCATCACTACAACACAGCATACACCATTTCAACATGTTCCAAGACCCATCATTCCCTGATACAAGATACTAAGCACTTACTACTCAGTTGTCATGCACTCTCTACATGTAGATGCACACACATCAGACCTGTGATCCCAGCTGGTGGACATGGCCAGTTTCCTGCATGCTGCAGGAGCCTCACAAGATGGAAGACATGGGGCAGGAAGTTAGGGTAGTGTCCTTGTCTGAAGTGAAGAGGACAAGGTGAAAGAGGGGACAGAGAACAAATTTGAGATGAAAAGATAAGAAAATATTCTGAGTGCTGGAATAAAGTCATCACACACACAAAAAAGGGGGGTTAAGGCCCTGAGACCCCAAGGCCTTTTTTCACTCTTATCATTCAAGCTCATTCTTAGTCTGCTTCTCCCCCTTTTCTCCCTGCACTTCTGACACAGTCTGTTTGTATTTTTTATTTTTTCACTCGTCCTCTCCCAGTGTCCAAATCCATTTCATTTTGAACTTATCCACTCTCTCTGCTCTTTTGCATTCAAGGCCCAAGGTGCATTTGGACAAGTCTGTTGGTAAGATTATATCTTCAGACATGCTCACCTCTGCTCTATCAGACAGTGTCCTTTCCTACCACACACACACCTTAATGCAGCCATGACCATAGTCTTCTCTCCCATCCTCGTGACTCACGTCAGCTGCCAAGATTATCTGTGAACACAGCTTGTTAACCAAGATACCCTGCTTAAGAACAGTAGCCAAGTAAGACAGATAAATGGGATAGGGCAATGTTTTTAGGACTGTGAGGAGTTTCAGGTGTGCAGTAACCTATAAAGAAGTGGTATAGGGAAAGTAAAGACTAAGGAAAAGAGGCATCTGGAGGACGGTCCTTGAAATTCAGTATGTTAATAGGAATAGGGCTCTAAATATAAATTATTTTTGTCAAAATATTTTCCCTGTTGGAGATATAGATAGATATAGCTAAGATGGATTCTCCCAAATATTAACCTGACCTTACCTCTTGAACATGACTGCGCCTGGCAGACAGACGATCTACCAGATCCTGTGTCACCGTCCATGAGTTTGGTAACGTCATGCTCTCCACCTGTAAATGACTTAAAAAGTTAATCTGGTCGACTTATTGCACAATAACCATTATGTACATATAAATACCATATCATGATTATAATTGTGTATACATATTATCATTATAGATAATAATATAGAAAGTATAGGTTTTGGAAGATGGTGAATTCTGAGGAGAAAAATAGGGTAAATTGGAGCATCATGGAAGGGAGCTGAGGGAGAGTGGTTACAAGCATAAAAGAGGTGAAGAGATGGAGTGAGTCTGTGAAGGACTGTTTAATGTGTTGCATGACAAGGTTGCAGATGTGTGGTAATGGGGACAGGAAGGTAAGTGATTTGGCAAAAAGAGAGAGTGATGAAAGAACTGCTTAAGATGAAAGTGGCTAAAGAAATGGTATTTCACAGTTATGGGGGTGACAGTGTTGTTGATGGTTAGTTAGGATATTCAGTTTATGTTTGGTTCTAGGTGAAGCCTGGAGACTGTACTATAATGGCAGGGAGGGTGAAAGGCATGCAAGGAATAGAGTGAACTGGAGTAATGTGATATACTGGGGGCAATACGCTGTAAGTGGACTGAATCAGGTTATATGAAGCAGTTGAGGGAAACCATGGAAAGGTCTGTTGGGCTTGGTTTTGGATAGGAGGCTGTGGTTTTAGTACACTAAACATTACAAATAGAAAATGGATGCAAGTGAATGAGGCCTTACTATTCCTGGCACTTTCTTGCTAGAAATGGTGAACAAGTATGAAAGAAAAGAGGAAAAATAAATGGATTTATGGTTTGAAGACTCTATGGGGTGAGAAATAGTATATTCATAGTTGAAGGGTTCAGAAAAAAAATGTGTTGTGACAGTCAGAAACTCATGTCTGTATTTTCTGTTCCAGATCATTAAGGGCCTTGCATCTGCCAGAATCATACCAAGTAAGGTCTGATCAGCCCCTTTAGTGTACATTGAATTGAAATTCAACCATTTAGCAAACTTCACCTTGCGGATTTGAAGACAGCAATGTTTCTTTGTAGGAAGTCAAACAGTTGAAGAGTTGTATATACTTGAAGGAATTGGCAAGCAACTATATATGACACATAAAAGCAAAGTTACAAAAGGCAAAGAAACTTTATGCTAGTTGACGTCAAAGTTTGGAGATTCAGGATCAACAAGGTAAGAAAAAGGAATTGTTTTTATTATAGTAGGCACAAACACCACCGTTGTGAACAATGCAAGGGAAAATCTGCGGAAAGCCAAAGGAGAGGTAGATGGATGACAGATAGAATACGAGTAAAAGGGGTTTTATGATGGAGGACATTTAGAAAATGAAAATCCTGGTCATACAAATCCAGTCAACCAAAAGATAGATATATTCAACTTTTTAGTAAGGGAAGAATGCGATATAATGTCATAAAGGTATTTATCAGAAGTAATGTTTTAAATAATGATGCCTTCATCAGATAAGCAATAATGTACATATTCTTTTTTCATATAAAGTTCTGATGAAGGTAAACATGTATTTTATAGTTGTTTGCACTCAAAAAGCATAGTCCATGAGTTCACTGAGAATGTTGTGCAGCTACAAAAATTATGGATGGAAAGATGGCGTACATCCCACTCATGCCAACAATTAAGTGTTAGGGGCACATCAGACATAACAAGATTATGTGTTTGTTCATCACCAAAGTCCACTGACTCAGATATATTGCAAATTAATCACATTCCCTCCAGCTGAAGCAATCCCTTCTTGACCCTCACTACATCTATTCATGCTAAGTTGTTGAAACCTTACCTGTACCCTTGAGGCATAGGCTCCTCCTCTGTGAGTCCTGTGTTGTTTGAGGTTGGCTAACCTGCACATCCTGTCGCATGCCTTCCAACCCTTACTGTATTTTACTTCAGCAGAGTCATGCCACTGTTTCAGTTGCTGCACACGATTTCTCCTTTGCATGGATGAATCTCCCTGGTTCTTTCCATATCTTGTTGTATTCATTACATTTGCACTATTATCTGCAGTTTCGGACCCACTTCTTTGTTTGAGACGACGGGACTGGCAGGCACTATTACAAGGAGTGCCATTGCCAGCTAAATTGTTTCTTTGGGCAGTAGTTGCATTAAAGGTTGAATTAAGGCTGGCAACACTGACTACAGGTATTCGGTTTGGAGCTGTGACAATAACGGGTGAACTACGGTGGCCTATAGCTATCAGATCCTGTTGTGATGATACCTATCGTTAATGAAGGTGAATGGCAAATGTATATCAGCAGAGTCATATGTTATTCATTTCACTGCATGGAAGGTGAATCATTTGTATCCTTATACAAGTACCAGATCATTGAGATTCAAATTGCAGCATGACAACACAATCACTGGTAAAATAAATAAGAAATACAATACTCACGTCAGCTGTTATTCTGGCTACCCTTCCTCTCGGCTTGTTACTGACATCATTCCAGCCACCCATATGGAAGCCTATGAAGTTATATACAATGATGGACAAACTTAGTAAGGCGAGGACACTTAAAGACTTTAACCTGACTCTTAACCTCATGTTGTCTGATAAATCTTCTTTCTTGTGACTTCATTGTTTACCAAATAGCCTTCTGAAGGTCATCTTTTGGAAGGAGCAGGTTTCTGAAAAAAGAATTAAAGGCCTTCAGTAAGTACAGGGTGGCCATCTCACAGTGACATTAATATCTCAACAACAGTTTGGGATGATGATTATTAAAGCTTCATGCAAATAGAAGATGAATATAATATCTCAACAACAGTTTGGGATGATGATTATTAAAGCTTCATGCAAATAGAAGATGAGTAAAGAATAAATGGCTGCTACATAAAAAGGCTAGCCAGCCTTGTTCATGTAATACATGCAAGTCTGTGCAGTTCTGGGTTGTCTTCGGATTGCGGAAGGGCTCCCTAGACATTTGATAAAGGAACTAATTAGTTCTAGAAGGTGTACCAAACCAACCAGGTTGAATACGATACATGAGAATGATATTTGCAGCATTAAACAACCGAGTGAACCAGTTTCTAAACCTTGGAAGCATTGGTTACACGTAATTGCAAGGGAGACAGCTCCACGAAACCACTGGAACTCTGGTGTTGGTACATTTTTCAGTATACCCTTTGTCGAGATGCTTTCAAGTCACCCGCCCGAAATACAGAGTAATTGTAAGAACCCACAAAATTTCTCTCTCTCTCTCTCTCTCTCTCTCTCTCTCTCTCTCTCTCTCTCTCTCTCTCTCTCTCTCAAATGAACAATGAATGGTGGACCATGAACAAGTGTTCTTGCACTTGGACTCGTCCTATCACAACGCGAACGCGCGAAGTGCAGTGTGATGAATTGCCTCATACGCCTCCGCGCCCGAAGAGCCCAACCCAGAATATGAGGTAGGCGTTCAAGCCACTCCTCCCCCCTACACACACACACACACACACGCACACACACCCTCCACTCAGCAGATGTACCAGTTACGTGGTGCGTGTTATAATCGTTAGGGCTCCCATAAAACGCACACCCGGGGTGTTACCATGCTCTCTGTTGCTACGCAAATCCGCCCACTCCGACCCTATAGACTTATCTGTTCGAGGTCAGCGGGCGGGGTTGGGACAAACCGCGGACAAGGTAGGGGGTGGGGGTTGCTAGGGCAGGAGAAAGCGGAGGAGGAGATCGACATGACAGAGGGAGGGGGTGGAGCTGCGGTACTCAGACGTGAGGATGAAATAGAGGAAGTGGAGGGATACGTCTGATGCATTGAAGTTAAGGTGGAAAAAAAAATGTTAGGAAGGGACGGGTGAAGGCTGGAGCTGTATGGTTGTGAGGAAGGAGTGCATCTAGGTTAGCAACAGGAGGGCGTCCTCGTCACCACTACACCTCGCATCATATGCCACCCCACCCAGCTCGAGTCTCCCCTTGTAGGGAGGCAAGTACGTCCTTGGGTCGAGCTGTTGTATACACACAAACATGTAGCACTGTTGTGTACACAAAAGTAGATCCTCATTAGTCCACACAGACACACGTATACAAACAAATAATATGTATAAGTTTGTATGACTTTTTTTGCACGAAGCTACCTGAATGACTTATTTGCAAAGGCCTTGCTAAGGATTTGAAAATACTGGTGGTCGCATGATAAAACGAATTTACTCGATAGTCAATAGATACCCGTCAGCTGCACTCCTGTAACAGGAAAACAAAAGGAAGGGTCGCCCGTTACCAAACTATATACCTGTTAGCAGACATCTTCGGCAGACACCCGTCAGCAGACATGCCATTTCCTAATTAAAGGCCGAGCGTCATCCCCTCCGTGGTCGGGTGGCGTGGGTGTCTGGCACGTTTATGTCATTGGGTGCAACTGCGCGACGGAGTGTGAGCTGCAAGACAGATGTCTGGGGGAGTGAGTGCGTTAAGCTGGCAACGTCAGATCCATGTCCAGGTTACGTAACAAGACTCCACAAGTTGGCTTATAATTCTTCCCTTGGGAGAAATTTCTGGATGAAGCTTGGCTAAGGCTAGCCTTAGTAGCCCTTCGCGAATTAGGCAAGCCTAGCCATCCGCTACTCTGTTCAGGGTATCCATTTTTTTTTTTTTCCGATCAGTCGCAATTTACCTAATGGCAGTTACTTATTTGTGCTATAGGGGTTAGGGGGGATTTGACACGTGAGGAAAGGGGCCCCCATGCCTTGAACACTGCGAGTTATTTATGTGTTTTACAAGAGTGTTCTGTACGTACAACAATGTGTTGTACTACCGTGGAGTTTTGCAATGTGGTTTTACGTTAAAGAAATTACAGAAAAAGTAAAGGAAACTGACAGACTCGTGAAATCGTGAGATGTTTTTGATTCATCGATTTGCCAGATTGTTGAGATATACGTTTGCTTCATGTAACGGTTACCGTTATTATAACGAGCCCCGGCTCACCGTGCTGGTATGTCCTGCTTTCGACGACCCGACGCAATGACGGCAGATGGTTTGCCAATACCCAGGGTGGAGCGGCGAGCGAGCGAGCGGGTTCAGGGTGAACGAGGCACACTCTCTGACCTGAAGGATAAATCCAGACATGATTTATCTTTGAGCTACAGGATGCCGTGCCGAAGAGATAGGCTCAGGCGACTGTGGGTGGTAGGATAGTGTACATGGCGTGATGACGAGGATATAAACTGATGGAGACGGTTGAAGTTCATAAACTGGTCTTTAAAAGAACTGCAGGCGACAGTCGTAATATACAGACCCGTGTCAGGGCGTTGCAGTTACGTTCACGGGTCATTTACACTTTACAGATGGTTACAGCGACGTCTAGACGAGGATTATAAATTAGATATATTCCCAGATAAGTGTAGGAGTTGTGTAGTGACGTACACAAGTCTCCCCCAGATGTTGATGCTTTACAGGGATGTGTGTACACTACCAAATGGTGAGAATTGTACGAAAATGAATTCATTGGGTTCAAGTGGCGTTTGCTAGTCCACATAACGTGTGATGATGTACGCCATTAATCGTAGCATTATGAAGAAGAGAGCATGATCAAGCCTTGTCTGAATGCGTGAATAGAGAAGCGATTCCTTCCTGTGAATTAAGACTGTCCGCCTCTTAGGTGAGAAACGGCGAGTATGAAATGATTACAAATAAGATACGTTGAGAAAATACAGTGTAGTACACTTCATGAATGAATATAGTTAACGAGATGGATCTATTACCAAGGAAAGCATAAAGAAGAAAGCAAAAACGAAGGCCACAAGAACACAAAGCAAGCATGAATAAGACAAGGATGACGTCAGTGACCGTTGCGGGGAACAGCTGACGACCCATCCCCTCCACCCCAATGCCTAGCCCCCCATCCCCAACCCCACCTCATCCATCCTCCTGAATGACCCCTCCATCCAACCCCCGCCCACGACCGTGTCACCTCAACCCCACGCGTTCCCCCATCCCAGCCGGCTCGAGTCATTCGACCCTCCGCCATATTACCCAAAGAGCAAAGAGGATCAGTAATGGTAAGATTACCTCCCTCAGCACAAGAGGGGGAGGGGGACCAAGAGGGTCTCCCCAGAGTGAGGAGACCTCGCTCTAGCCGTGCTTAGCAAAGAACGCTATGTTTGTATAGAGAACTCATAGCAGAGCTTAGCAGTAAAACAAACGTTATGTCTAGCAAAAGAACTGGTATGGCACTGCCTAGCAAAGGCCGTTATAGCAGTACATATAGCTAAGAACTATAACATTACTTAGCACGACCCGTGATTGCGTCACCTAGCCAAACCTGACATTATATGAGTTTAGAACCTGGCGACACGGCAGCTACTTAGCAGGTCCCAGCAACTTGCCAAACCAACGGTGAAGAAAATCTTAAAATGACAAAACGCATCCTCGTGTCACAGTGTTAATATAAGAGTACCGAGTCTACAGATGTGGCGACAAAGACAAGAGACGTCTGGTCCGCCGTTAACCAGATGTTAAGTAAACTCGAGAGGGAGTTTGTGCCAGTCCCAAGTGTACTTATGAGGCATATAAATAGTCCTCCTCCCCCTCACGGGTTTACCTCATGAACCGAGTAACTCCTGCATCTGACGTAAGAGCTTGAGGACTGAGAGCGGATCAGGTGGGTTTGAAAGAGGAATGCCAGGCGCCTGAAATCTTAGAAATTCTCGTGGCGTTTATCGCTAGCCGCTTGAAATCTTAGAAATTCCCCTGGCGTATGATTACACGCTTTGTGTTTGTGTAATTACTTCGACCGTGTGAGGAGGCCGTTCTACACTCATGTGTGTGTGTTTGTATTGTTAATACGAGTACAGTGGAAGCCAAGAAAGTATGGTGTACTCCACATCCAGAAGAGGCGAAGAACAGAGTGCAGAGTCCTTAGGTTCTTAGATAAATGACGGATTCAGGTTTATACATGCTATCGAAGAGTGTCTGAGATGATGAGTGGCTTACAGAAGAGCGTAGGTAAGCACTAAGCTACAGTATGATAGATAAACATGATACGGTGCAGTTAGGCTTGTAGATGTCATAGGGGAGGCAAAACCGTAACCAGCGTACGGTAAACAGCGTCACCCTACCAGATACAGTCAAGGATGTCCAACCTTAAGATCCCAGACATGAAGGCGCTGAGAAAGAATTCCTTTTATCTTTCGTACTCGACCGGTGATGTCACACACTGACGTTGACGGGGCCCACTCGCCCAGCGCGTGCACCCACCCGAGGAAATGGTCGGTAAAAATGAAAACCACATGTTGACGAACGAGAGCGCGCGAGGATGGCTTTTCTTGGCTACACGAGACTCCGCCGCAGTAACATCGTTGGCGAATTCCCGGGAGATCAGCGAATCATTCCACCGTCGATTCCTTCCCGGGGAAAATATCCCGGTGAGTCTGAAGGCTAATAATAAGACCCCCGGGGGATCACTACTGGTTGCGTGTGTAGGGATGGAGGCTTTCGTGAAGAAGGGATCCACTGGAATGAGTCGGAGGCCGCGTGTGTCGATGGGTGAGGACTAGCTTGTCGAAGGAGACCTGGTGTCTGGTGGGGGCCAGTTATGTAAAGCGAGAGGGGGCAGGGGCGCCCAGGGTGTGCGTGAGTGACTCATCTTGGCCACCTAGTTTACACATGTACAAAAACTCATTTTATTTCTAAATGATCATGTACAAATGTCTTGAACTTTTATATGTTGGCTCGGGCCGGGGCCGCATCTGTACTCCTAACCCCAGTCTGCGTGCGAATTCCTTTACTGGACGTGGATACACAGGAAGATAATGCATATTTCTCATACCCATTCTGCTGTACCCGTAGGGCACACGCCATTCTAAAGGCCCATCAATATTCTTACCACAAGCTGACAGATCCATATTATCCGTACGATCTCTGTCATCCTAGCCAACACACAGCCTAGCTCAAACTTAAAATGTGGCGACCACCAAGAGAGAAAGTTTGCGTCGGTTAGGAGCGGGCGGGCGGCCGGGATGAGAAGGCTATGCAAGGGAAGCCATACCGAAGAACTCCCTCCCCATCAGGACCATGAGAGCAACGACACAAGGAAGAATTACCTTTCCTTCCATCACAAACTCTCTTACTGTTAGGTTCCCGCCCGCATCCCATGCCTAACATCAACCAGGGCATAAAAATAGCGATCTGTTATTAGCTTTGATTCGTATTGATTGACGTAAATTAGCCATGTGTCTCATGCCTACTCTCTACGTAGTTTCTTTGCTTGATTTATTACTTTATACGTTGGAA
This sequence comes from Panulirus ornatus, assembly GCF_036320965.1. NCBI lineage: Eukaryota > Metazoa > Arthropoda > Malacostraca > Decapoda > Palinuridae > Panulirus > Panulirus ornatus. The sequence continues at coordinate 1,750,698 of NC_092274.1, forward strand.
GGCGGATTCTGAATTCCTCGACACCTTGTCATTACAGGTTCATTAATACTCCAGTGTGTTCTTTTCGTAAAAAATCAAATATACATTATTCTAGTGGATAGTGTACCATTATTATTATAATTATTATTATTATTATTATTATTAGCAGTAGTAGCAGTACTGATGAAATTTGTCGCCTTACAAAGGCTCACTGAAACCCTACATCACTCAGCACTAAGCCCTGAAGCTTGAACTAAACCACCACACACACACACACACACACACACACACACACACACACACACACACACACAAATAGATAAATATAATGAAACCTGAATTTCAGGATCACTTAAATGATTTCTCGGGTTTAAGCTTAGCCACAGGGTCAGTATACATTAAATTAGGAAATTGAGAAAAAGTATAATGATCCACATAAACAGTCAGAGGATAACATCAGCGAGTGTCACCATAAATATTTATATATACCCCCGTGCGAGGGCTTTCCCCCCAAATAATCCTCTCGGCAGATCTTCTTGAGCAGCAATATCGCGTTACAGAATTCTGGCACAGGTCATAATGAGGAAATATTTACGCCCCGAGATGAAGAACCAAAACACCATCTCCAGGATTAGTGGCATCCCTCCCTCAGCGTGACGTCACGCAACATGGCGCTCGAAAGCTCTTACACCCAGTGAGTGAAAACAAAAAACGCGCGCTCTTTTTTCTAATCTCATTCTTAGAAGTCTGTTCCTCTTGTCTTTATCTCGCGCTGCTGCAACTTAATTGTGTAATTATTTATTTCTGTCCACTACTCTCGCATATGTAAAATTAACGCGCCTCATTTTCTGACGTTTGGCGTTCCTAAGAAGAAACATACCCCATCATCACCGACATATTCGTAAACGCTTGCCAGTAAATCAGTGGCCATTCATATCTGTCGAGCCCTAAGTCAGAACATGTTCCCCCTTGACGCTGCCAGCCTCTCCAGTGGGCGACGCCCTGGCCTGTGCAGCCGTCGTAACACGTGCTAGGTCGAAGGCCTTGCTGTGTGTTTCAATCCTGGTAACAACATCATTGGTGTCTGGGGAGCCATGTACCATTCCTTGGTTTTCAATGGTCCGCAACAGCCCAGCTGTGGGACCCGCGTTTTGCTTCGAGCAGAATGAGCTCATTTAATCTCAGAAAGGCGCTTTTACCCCCACCCCAATCGCGATATTAATCGAAGTCATCATGGGTACTAAAGGATAATCATGTTATATTGGTCCGTCCTTTCCTTAGAATATACATTCTGAAGTATACACGCCAAGCTCCCTCGTGTCCATCTGGTGGCGAATCTGGCAGCGTGAGAGAGAGAGAGAGGAGACGGGTTATGCGGAATTCATTATTCATGTTTGAATTTCATAAGGAGAACCCTAGGATGAATATAAGAGTTCCACTGTATATATATAGCAATTTACCCATATACACTACGAATGATAATGCAATTGGTTCACACGCGTTTATCCCATCTACACTACGGACAATAGTGCCTTTGTGCCTTCTTTCGGTCGCCTTCTACGGGACACCCTAACTCCATGGATAAATGGTGCCAGTACAGTGCTCTTTAAGGTTAGGAAGATGGGAATCCTTAAATCTACACCCTCCAGCCTATTTGTGGTTTTAGACCGAGGTGATCGCTGCTCATGACCGTTGTATAAGGGTCTTAGAGGTCTTTGAACAAAGACCTAACTTTACGGGGTTCTTGCCTAGCGCAAGGCCCTCCATAATGTAAACAACTTTAGTTCCGCGTCTGCGCTGTAGGGGGAGCCTCTTGTTTAATAGAAGTAACAATGATGTAAGAGGAATGATATGGAATACACTATATTAGTATCATATTTCTTTGTCACTGGTTAATAGAATCATCAATTCATAGTAAGTCATTATTAACAATAGTTACAGGTAATATGTTTGTACGATGTATATTGTACCTTGTCCTCCTGCAGAACTACCTCGTAAGGGCCTCCCGAGCAGCGCCTAGGAAGTCAGCCACGTCTGTTGGGGTAGGAACTAGGGGTTGAAAAGATTGCTGAGGCGAGTTTGTGTCTTTCAGTGGTGAGTTACGGGCTTTTTTTTGGGGGGGGGGGGGATAGGCGCTCGGTATGTTCAATGTAGAAGTTGTACCTCAAGCATGATGGTGCTTGCATTGTGTTGATGTTTATTATGTTGGAGAGTGAGGTGGAAACAGAACCTCGGACGAGGCAAGTGTAACACGTGCAAGTCTAGGGGTCGCAGTTTCGTGATTGCCTGGACCTTAACGTGCAAATGTATAAAGTCAGTCTGGTGTTTGTAGGGTGGGGGGAGGAGGGAACCGATGCATGTTAATAGACAGCTGAAGTATGAATTGGCAGTTTGGAATGAGCCTTCTGTCCCAACATAGAAGTTAGTGACTTGGGTACGTGGGGGCGGGATGGGGGGGTTGCGGTGCTGTAAATCGCTGGCTGCCAAGTTTGCAGAGGTGGTGAACCCTATTGGGTGTATATTTGTTTTGTTGTGCAGGTGTTGTGAGTTGATGGTTGCTTGGCAACCGGATGATTGTGCTGACTCCCCTTATCTGGCTTGGATTGTATGTAGTGTTGTTAAACACACACACATACACAAGCATATATATATATATATATATATATATATATATATATATATATAGAGAGAGAGAGAGAGAGAGAGAGAGAGAGAGAGAGAGAGAGAGAGAGAGAGGGCGATTAGAAAAGGCGTTGAAGCATAGCGAATAGAGGAATATTTTCCCTACAAATGCATTTTTTGTGTTAAGTTCTCTGCAGCCGTTTACGGCGCATCGCTCCCGATTTTAGCAAAGAAAAGATGAAAAGTCAAATCCATCTAATTCCGAGTTATTATGAAACATTTGAATATCTGTCGTACGCACAAGTGCGTGTGTAGTGTTTACTCTGAACTGCCGAAGCTTGTGCTTTCTTTGCCGAAGAGCATGACAGCTGAAGCATATAACATGGAATGTTAGAGAAATTAATGCAATTTTGGTATGTGAAAATGTCCAGCGGTCTGGTTTCGACCCCTGGACCCCAAGTCGTACACTTGCTCGGTACTTTGAAGCAGGAGAGGAGTGAGGCCAACTCAGGAGCACTGGTAAGACGAGGGTTATCCCTGGTCTCGAGTACGACCCCCAGCCGTATCTCGTCCAGCTTCAGCGGCACGGTACGACCACCCTAGGGCACGACGGTACGACCCTTGAGTGCGACTGGACGCGGAACCCTCTGGGCCTCCCTCGACCTTCACGGGCCGCGTCATCGCATCGCATCCCGCTCCAGAACCTCTTACAGGAGTGAGTTATGGAAGACAACTGGTTCAAGAAACAGGATGTTTGAGATGGTCTCGTCGCCGGGACGACTTTCCTTCATGTAAGAGCCAAGCTGGTGTGGTAACAACTCGTTTAAAACCAGGGCAGTGCGGTGACACCCCAGGCACACAATCCTGTTGCGGGAGCGCCAAGTTTGCCAACTCTACCTTAACTGGAGCCGCAACGCCGACATGGAAGCGAGATGGGACACTGTGAAGCTGGCGATCGTATTTATCAGCGACAATAAGGGTGTGCCATCTAAGGTTAGTGCGGCTTGGACACCGGCGACAGAGAACCCATTCGATCATGTGAGCGAACCTGTGTCCGGAAGGGCGTAAAAACTGAAGCCATGGAGAGTGGTCGGAACACACCAGTCCCAAGACTACTGAATTGCAAGGTTGCCGTCGTACAACCTCACATGATACAGAAGTACAAGGTCGCAGCCGTCATGGACCTCCGTCGTTCGTGACTTTAAAATCCTGAAGCCGAGTTCATCTTGGAAGAACACTTGCATAACCGTAAATACACGTAGGAGAGACGAGGAGGTAAGTTGGGCAGCTACAAAGCTCTGGCAGTCTTCAGAATGTAGCTGTAGTGGCCTGGCTTACTGTACCCTAACGTACTTGCTCTGAGTAACATTTTTTTTTTTATATTTATAGATACTGCATCAGAGTTACGAATGTGTTTTTATTTTTAATGATATACGGAAGTCTTACTCGACACATTTTCCATGGGTTAGATTTAATCTTAACATCTTTACACAGGAATTGATCGCTTTCTCTCTCCCTCTCCAAACTTATGACTTTCTTTCACATAATTTTTTCTTCTATGGTCTCCATTTCAATTAGTTTATGTTATGGCCTCGCGAATCTATTTACTCAAGCGTCAGAAGCCCTGAAGGTATTATGCCGTAATTAGAATGAAAATGAAATGGTCAGTATGGCTGAACTTTGATACTAAAATCATTCTCAGTATATATCTGATGATGGATGGTGTTCATGTTGCTGTTAACCACAGACCCTATCTATACCCAGTATATTTCTTGTTTACATTATCGTAAATGGACATATTTCATGTTTACGTTATCGTATATGTATGTATTTCATGTTTGCTTTATCGTATATGGATATATTTCATGTGGTTTTTCATGCGATCTTTAAGTAGCAGGTCAAAGGTCATGTCATACCGAAGCGTAAGATCCGTAAGGTCAGATAAGTTCAGCTGAAGAGGCACTTAAATTTGAACATACTATGTGCACGCGGTAATGCAGATCTATAAGTTTAAAGAAATCAGTAATATTGGTAAAACTTGTTCACATATTTGGGCGGAAAGTGATAGTGATGATATTGTATTTTAGAAGCTTATGATCATGGGGACGTGTCGACCCATAAATTAAATATGATCCCCGCTCAAAGGGCATTTCATCCTTTGGTGGTAGCATGTGCGTGGAGCAGGCCACGGGCCTTCGACCCCTCGAGTGGTTTTTAGAAAATCATAAGAATGAAGTGATACACTTGAGTTACAACGGTACTCCTACGGCCGGCAGCTGAATTAAAAAGTTGCTCGTACGGCCGGCAGCGTCGTCAGCGAGCTAGAGACGGCCGCGCGGGATTACATTTCTAAAGTAATGGGATCATCCCCCCTGGCGCCACCCTTCTTATAAAGCAGCCTAACAGGTGCCAACAGCTGCTTCCGTTTGAGCTATTTGAACCCCAGTGTCATCCTTGCCCGAGGATACGGTCTAACATGTGGCGGCAGCTGCCTAGCGGGCGCGAGCAAGCGCTCAGAAATAATGTTTGTTTTTATGCAATTTTCTCGTCCTCAACAGCTGGCAGGCAAACAGGTGCTTGCAGTTGTGTTGGGATTCGAAAGAGGCGGACTTCTTCCGCGTTGTCACCACACCAGCAGCACGGTACGATCCCTGTGCCCTGCGGTACGATCTTTGAGCATGACACACGACCCAGGGGGATCGCATAGTCGTTCTCAAAGGTCGTACCGTCGTGCTCAAGGATCGTATGCACTACCTTGCTCTGAATAGGAAATATTTTTCTTTGTAAAGTCGTTGGGTAGCAAAAATCGCCCAAGAACCGTAACTTCCTTGAGCATTGATGACCTGACTTTGGTGCCTGTGGTGAGGGGCGGCACATTTCCGGACCGCTAGGCTGGGTCGTGTAGGCTGATGTCGTGTCCCACTAGTGTCCACGCCAGGCCCAAGACGACTTTCACCCGGGGTGGTGTGTGTGTACAATAACATTGTGCAACCACGACCTTTCATCCGCTACCTAACCTTCACACTTACAAGAGGCGGATCTCACACACCCGAGTCTTGGACAGTATGCCACAGACGGAAGCCAGCAGTACCCGTCACATGGACGACACCCGTCACATTATTTACAGACGACCCGTCACATAAACGACAGATAGACATCTTCAGGAATTCTTCTCGGAGTATATTCGAAAAAAAAAGGTGTCCTTATTGATTGCTTGATTTGGAAATTCGCGGTAAATGAATTCTTAATCTGTTTTACGTGAAAGACTTCTTAAAACGGGATTTTTTTTTCTTTAGGTAAATGAACTCTTAAAGGCAACTTTTGAGAAGTGATCAAATTCAACTCGAATTACTTTTGAAAGTCAGCTTACAAAATGAAGTGTCTCAATAGATGAATATATTTTAAAGAACACAGAAATCATATGTCCGGAAGATATTCAGTTATGTTAAGCAACGATTTTTTTTCTCATATAATATATATATATATATATATATATATATATATATATATATATATATATATATATATATATATATATATATTATTTTTAAGGTTTCTTTAAAAGTGTATATATTTGCGGCACACGGCAGTCAGCTAGTACAAGGCCACCCACTACCCAGCGTCGTCTGGGACGTGCATTTTATTATATATATTTTTTTAATATCGAGTTTTTTCCGCGCGAACTATTTTCGGCTCCGGCATCGTTTGAGTATATTAAAAATAGCGGAAATGATTTCATGCCTTCTTGACGTCAGAGGCTGAGTATACATAGCATACTTTAAGGAATAATTTGAATAAATAATGGCAAAAGCGGTACTGATCCTCCAGGCGTTTAAAAAAAAAAAAATGCTCGCACTGACAGATAACGGTATATGCTGATGGGCTGTGCCGCCACCTGCCGTGGTGTGCATGTCGGGAGGCATAGAAAGAAGGTGGGTAGTGGGGGGAGCTGCTGCCCACGTAATCTAAGTGGAAAACCTAATGTAGGTGGGTTAAGGGGGTGGGGTGCTACCCACTTACAGCGTAGCTGTGAAGCATTGATAAGGCACTTTCATCCGTCCCCTCACGTATTATCTCGTGTTCCCCTTAATATTATCCCGTATGATACCGTATTACCTATCGTATTATACCGTATTCCCCCCACGTATTAATCCGTATTGAATGTCTCCTGAAACACCTGGTGTGACTGGTGCGTTACAATAGGCTTTGCTCTCCCAGGGAAGATGGAAAGCATTTGATAGACAGAAGGTGGTTGATGATGCAGCTCTTGAGGGCATTAATGGCCGACATGGCCATGTCCCCGAAGCAGCATACAAATGCCGACCGCGTCTGTGATCGAGGACGCGGTCCGGCACTGTTACACAACCTCGCAGGAAGGACCCTTTCTCGTGGAAATCAAAGTGTAGAGATTTTTGTGAAGCTATATCAAACGCTTTCCCTAATTTACCAGTCGTGGAAGCAGCCTATATATAAGTATATATAGGGTATATATACAACTAAACCATGTACCGAGGCTAATCTATATAGAGGGAGAATGGGTAGAGGAGTTAAAGTGCTTCATAGAAAATGTAAATTACCCATTATTTAGTTCAGCCCGAGGGTTGAAACATACAAGTACAGGACGACCATCAGTCTTTGGTGCTCTGCCGAAGCGCTCAGCAACATAAACCTATACATGAAGTCACGTGATCGTACGTTCATACATCGACGGAAAAGTTAATTTGGTCATAAATCTACGAAACAAAGAGTGCAACTCCAACACGGACGTGGATGGCTCAAGTGTTTTGGAGCAGTTCAATTCCTGCCTCGAAGAGACAAAAAGGTTTTCGAACGGTTCAACTCTTGCTTCAAATAGACAAAAAAGGCTTTGGAACGGTCCAACTCCTGCTTCGAAGAGACAGATAGGCTTTGGGACAATTAAACTCCTGCTTCCAAGAGGAGAAAATGCTTTGGGACAGTTGCACTCCTGCTTTGAAGAGGAAAAAAGGCTTTGGGACAGTTGAACTCCTGCTTTGAAGAGAAAAAAAGGCTTTGGGACAGTTAAACCCCTGCTTCGAAGAGGAAAAAAGGCTTTGGGACAGTTGAACTCCTGCTTTGAAGAGGAAAAAAGGCTTTGGGACAGTTTAACTCCTACTTTGAAGAGAAAAAGGCTTTGGGACAGTTAAACTCCTGCTTCGAAGAAGAAAAAAGGCTTTGGCACAGTTGAACTCCTGCTTCGAAGAAGAAAAAAGGCTTTGGGACAGTTGAACTCCTGCTTCGAAGAAGAAAAAAGGCTTTGGGACAGTTTAACTCCTGCTTCGAAGAGGGGGAAAAAAGCTGCTTATTTACGTGTTGACGTCAACAACGTGCACCGTGTGTGGAATACTAGGTGCTGGTGTACCCGCTGGAGACCAGGCGGTGAATTGACACGCCGTTGTGAGAGTGTGTGTTGTCACACCTCGCCATCAGCGTTGCGAAAGCTTGTGTTCGAATCTGGGGCTGGGTCGGTCGGTGTTCCGAAGCATCGCTGGCTCGTAGCGTCGCGCTCATTCGCTCTGATCCGAAAATTATTGTAATCGATGCATAGATAAGAGACGGCAGTTTGAATAATGGCTACAACGAATGTGAGACACAGTCAGTTTGATAATATAATTTAATTCCTGATTAAAAATGTAATTTGAATCCTCGTTGAAAATATGATTTGATTCCTCGTTGAAAATATGATTTAAATCCTCGTTTTCTTAAGTGCCAAAAGGTTTTATGAAAGTAAATAATGTTCAACTTACCTTAAATGTACAGTTTATAATATCCTGAAGTACTTCTCAAGATTATTAATTACAATTATCATTATCGAAGTAGCTAGTAAGATAATTGATATGATTATATTAAATGAAACATTTATATCATAAGGTATTTTATACTTGATGTGTCGGAATTGAACGTTCAGTCTGGTTGCGAATGATAAAAAAAAAAAGGCTCATGGGAATTGCATTGAAAAAAAAAAAATCATACGTTTGGCACACGCACGACGTCATCCGAAGGTATGAAATGATCGTACGCTTGGCACGCCTAACATCCCTGCTCACTCCCCTCACCCTCCCCTACACACACACACACACACACACACACACACACACATTCTTAACACGGCCGTTACATGGACATTCCCCGGGAGTACTATCTTGTCAAATAAATCATCACTCGAAAGGATTCTGCAGTCCCCTGCTGCTGTAAGTGGCGCACACCTTGGGCTTCAGTTAGCCTCATTGGTAAGTAAGGTGAAGTCATCCGGCTTTCACATATCTGACCTTATAGACGGTTGGAATATTAAGATCATCAGTGTGACCTTTGACCTGACCTTAAGCCGAGGGCCAGGCCATCTTGAATGAGGGTCGTACACTTGTGCTCAGCATGTCGTACTGTCATACCTCAGGGTCGTGGTCTGGTCGTGCCCGTGGTCGTGTAGCGGATGGTCGTTCATATCATGTTGCAAGTAATTCGGTAGTTACCACGCTTCTCTAACGAGGGGATTGAGTTACGGCCCACTTATAACAAGGGTCTTGAGTTACCGCGTCACTTTAACAATCTATTCGAGTTACCACGTCTCTCTGGCGATGGACGTAAGCTACCATGTCTTTATAACAAGAAACTTGAGTTACCATGTAGCTGTAACAGGGGTCTTGAGTTCCAACGTAACTCCACAAAGCCTCCAAGGTACACCCTTCAAAGCCCTCAGGCTCCAAGAGGCACTCCAAGAAAGCCCCGCAGAGCCCCTCCAGAAAGCCCCCAGAGCCTCCAAGATACATACCAGCAAAGCCCCCAGGCCCCCAGAGCCTCCCAAGATGCGAGAGGCACAGAGCCCCCAGCGTCTCCTTCACACCACATCCCAGGCACAGAGCCCACGGTCTCCCCCGATCCCACCTCAGCCCATGTCCTGAATCCCCCCCCCCCCCCCCCCCCCCGTCGTCAATTAACGCTTCGGTATCATCCTTTAAAAACAGTAACTCCCAAAATTTGCGAAGCTTAGTTGCCTACACACTGGAAAGAGGAGAGGGGTCCACCCTTGTGTTCAAGTACTCACGCTCCTCGTCAAACCACAGAATTTAGATTTAGAACTGATCAAATGTCTTTTGAGAGAGAACTGCAGCGGACGTACCCTTCCATGCAAATCCAAAGTTAGTGTGAAAACCTCTCCCGGGGGCGTATTAATAGCCAGGGGGTCGGGAGTTCCTAGGACGATTTTCCGTAGCCTGGCTTCGTAACGCAGCACACTTGACACACTCGCACCAGCCAGGCTGGCGGCCAACTGGCACCCCGAGCTCGCTCCACCTTTCTCTTGGCATCCTCACGCTCCCCGTTTTCTACCGCCGTTTTCTGTACGACCAGCTGCAAGGGGGGGGGGGGGGTAAAGCTGTCATGACTTCCATCTCTGTGAACCGTTTGCACTCCGTCTACATTAGCAAAGTCATTTCTCGTCTACTTTCCTCCAATTTTTAGTTGTATATACTTATGCATTTTTGAATGTCGTACAAATTCAAATAATGAATACATTTATCCAGATTGATGTATTTGATTAAAAAACTGTACGATATTCCGATTCAACCCAATATATATATATATATATATATATATATATATATATATATATATATATATATATATATATATTTTTTTTTTTTTTTTTTTTTTTTTCATACTATTCGCCGTTTCTCGCGTTAGCGAGTTAGCGTTAAGAACAGAGGACTGGGCCTTTGAGGGAATATCCTCACCTGGCCTCCTTCTCTGTTCCTTCTTTTGGAGAGAATTAAAAAAAAGAAAAAACGAGAGGAGAGGATTTCCAGCCCCCTGCTACCTCCCCTTTTAGTCGCTTTCTACGACACGCATGGAATACGTTGGAAGTTATTCTTTCTCCCCATCCCCAGATATATATAATACAAACCTCCAACAGCCAGGACGGATTAAGGCTTCTAATGTCATCCTACACCATCCAGAACATAGAAATTGATCATATGTTTACATTTATCGCTGACCCGTAAAATAGTCTTGAGTGTACACGTAAAGTGATCGAACGAAACAGGTGTTCCGTTCAGATGGATCCGAACCATTTCGACTTTCCGGAGCTGTTCTGAGGCGCGCGTGCGTGTCCTGAATACATGTCCTTTAACCCACCTATGTAACTTGCCTGGCATACATGGAGGCCTCTCTCTCTCTCCTCTCTCTCTCTCTCTCTCTCTCTCTCTCTCTCTCTCTCTCTCTCTCTCTCTCCTCTCATCGTAGCGCCCTAGCACATCCCATGGTGACGTGGACCCATCCCCACCCCTTCTCCCATCACGGAAACCCCTTCCCACCCCATCACGTCCCCCAGGACCCTCCCTCCTACCACCATAGCCTTCGACACGCCCTCTCCCCTCACCACGCCAGCTGTACGGAAAAATACGAAGCAGTAAGACGAAACACTGAATGAGAATCAGCCAGCCAGATCTTTAGATGTCTTGTGTAAATCCTCACCTTGGCTCCTGTATCAAGCTACTCTCAACACAACCAAGTTCTTCGTCACGAAAGAAATCATCCTTGGTTAATAATATCAACTAAAGAAATGTATTTGGAAGTCATTACGACGGGCGTTTTAGTGTTCACAAGCTGCCAGACTCGCTCGGAAACAGGTTGATAGATCAGGGAAAGGGAAATGTCGCTCTCTGGGGTGACGTCCCTGCCCTTTCTGGGGGACTGGGGGTTCCCTCCAGAGGTGCAGAATCACTTCCTGCTTAAGGTTCATGAGTGTATGCCCCCTGAACCTTCTCATGTATGCCCCCTGAACCTTCTCATGTATGCCCCCTGAACCTTCTCATGTATGCCCCCTGATCCATCCCATGTATGCCCCCTGATCCATCCCATGGATGCCCACTCATCCATCCCATGGATGCCCCCTCATCCGTCACATGTATTCCCTCTCATCCGTCCCATGTATGCCCCCTCATCCGTCCCATGTATGCCCCCTCATCCGTCCCATGTATGTACCCTGGTCCGTCCCATGTATGCCCCCTCATTCGTCCCATGTATGTACCCAGATCCGTCCCATGTATGTACCCAGATCCGTCCCATGTATGTACCCAGATCCGTCCCATGTATGTACCCAGATCCGTCCCATGTATGTACCCAGATCCATCCCATGTATGTACCCTGATCCGTCCCATGTATGTACCCAGATCCGTCCCATGTATGTACCCAGATCCGTCCCATGTATGTACCCAGATCCGTCCCATGTATGGACCCAGATCCGTCCCATGTATGTACCCTGATCCGTCCCATGTATGCCCATGCAACATGTCTCCATCCTTGAACCTTACATCTACTTCTGTTCAGTCGATCAAAAAACTTGGTAGACTTGTACTTCTGCGGGTGTTTTAATAGGTAGAAAACTTGGTAGACTGGTGCACCTTTTGGCGTTATATCGAAAATCTGGTAGGCTTGTACACTTGTTGGTCTTATGACAAGTCGAAAACGTGGTAGATTTGTATACCTGTAGGTGTTTTATGATTAAAACCTGGTAGGCTTGTCCACCTGTTGGTCTTATGACAAATCGAAAACCTGGTCGATTTGTACACCTATTATTATATGTTGAAAACCAGGTAGGCTTGTACACCTGGTAGTATCTAAAGTACACCTGGTAGTATCTAAAGTCAGGTGTCGGATTATATACCAGACTATATATTCCATGTGGTAATACCTCTTCAACCCTGGGTATAAATACCCCAGTTACGGACCCCCATCGTTGCAAAGTGATGCATGATTACACAGCACTTAATCTGCAACCTTTAATGAGTGTAACTCTCCCGTTTTAGTTATGTATTTCGCAATGCCTCTTGGCCTTTCATATATATATATATATATATATATATATATATATATATATATATATATACACACACACAAAGGAAAGGAGTTGCGCAGATGATCTATATCAACAGGTGGGTGCCCAGCAGGCCCCATTACCTGTAATAGACCTCGAGTGTTTAATGCAATTAAGTAATTGGGAGGTCCCTCTACCACTCCATGGCTTAATTAATTGGATCGACCAGTAATTAGCTTGATAGTTGCTGACTGGCTGTGTTAGCAGCCATTACAGTGATAACTTTCCCATTAGAATATGCTGTACACTTGTAGGATCTGTCTGTCTCCCTTACACACACACACACACACACACACACACACAGACACACACACACAGGGGTTCAGAACCACAGGGAAATGCACGTAGAAAGGATTTACGTTGGTGAAATCGTAAATTAATCTGAGGACAAATGGTTCTCTCTCTCACCCCACCCACCTGGAGTGTGATGTTCAGTGTCTCCTCTGTTCACTGATAACATCTGGGCAGGAGATAAATGTGGAGGAAGAGCCATCATTAGAATGAATGTTTGGCATTTGTTATTTTTCTCTCTACGGTGACAACCTTTGCGCGGGTCTGTTCAAAGACGTCTTCTTTATGTCGTGCGTGGCTGTGTTTGTTCAGTGTCTTTGTGTGTGTGTGTGTGTGTTTATAGGGGATCAGGTGTGTCTTGTCTGTGACTGTAACGAGATCAGGGATGTTTTTTTGTCTGTGTTGTGTGTGGAATCGAACGTGTGTACTTGAAATTAGCAGACGCAGAAATGCAAGAAAAAAAAAATAAAAAAAAAGGAGGGACGCTTCGCACGTCCTTCAGTGCACAAAAAAAAACACACCATAAAGATTCTCTCTCTCTCTCTCTCTCTCTCTCTCTCTCTCTCTCTCTCTCTCTCTCTCTCTCTCTCTCTCTCTCCCCCCTCCCTCCTTCTAACACACACACACACACACACACACACACACACATGACAGCTTGAAATGTCAAGATGAAGTGAAGGCTGTTAAATGAGATTGACCTTGACGACGCCAGTCCCAGAACATGACGAAAATGTTTTCAGACACTCGGGATACAGATTGGCACACTGCATGACACTAGTGTTACGGCACACTGTATGACACTGGTGTTATCAGGACCCTGATGGTGCATGACACTGGTGCTCATGATACCCTGATGGTGAATGATAGTGGTGTTCATGGACGCTGATGGTGGATGAACAGCTGGGTTAACTGTGGACCAACGGCCGCTCTCAGGATTCGAACCTATGCCATGCTCGCCCCTGGGCAGGCTCGTGAATGCGTCACGGTCAGGACCGCTGACCGCTACACCACGGAGGCCCTTAAATATGTGATCCTTAAAGGTCGTCTTTGTTGGCATGTCGAGACCAGAGTTTGAAACTAAGGTCTTGGGGGACACAGGGGTACCGACGTGCTCAAAGGTCGTACCGACGTGCTCAAGGATCGTACCGTCGTGCTCAAGGGTCGTACCTTCGTGCTCAAGGGTCGTACCGTCATGCTCAAGGGTCGTACTTTCGTGCTCAAGGGCCGTACCGTCGTGCTCAAGGGTCGTACCGACGTGCTCAAGGGTCGCACCGTCGTGCTCAAGGGTCGTACCGTCGTGCTCAAGGGTCGTACCGTCGTGCTAGGGTCGTACCGACGTGCTTGCGTGGTATTTCTTCCTTGGATTGCCCGCCCACTCTGTTGACGTCCCTCCCGCCTTCAAGGAGAATAATGGAGAAGGAACCAACACTCGCTTGACGGAACCCCACAAAGCTTCGAAGTAAGATTTTTTTTTTCTTCAGTGGCGCCCCTCCGCCCCACTGCGCCATATCATCAGACGTATCTATATGAGCCATGGCACAACTGGCTGGCAGTATTAGAGTGCGTGATGAAGGCGCTGCGCTGCGCTCCGCCTCGCCCTCCCTCAAAACACGTAAATCCGTATTTTCCTCGACAGAAACTAGTAAGTCACGGAGGAAATGGGTTGAAAGGACGCCAGGATCTTACGTCATATGTATAGCAGATTATCCATTAAGATCTTACGTAATATAGCAGATTATCCATTAACTTCCCGCATATTAAGATATATATATATATATATATATATATATATATATATATATATATATATATATATATATATATATATGTAATATTGATGTGTGTAGTAAAACTTATATTAATGACTGTGTGTTCTAGCTAGGGACGACTCTGGACACATAATGGAACTTTTTCCCTCCGGCCGGCTTATTGCAACACAGTATATTTCGCAGTCATAATCGAACGCTGGCTTTTTGCAGTATCTATTCCCAGCGACCAAAACGTCAGCGTTAAACTTAGCCAGTAAGCGTGGCGGTCGAGCGCTTCAAAGACATGGTAACTTTACCTCATATATATATATATATATATATATATATATATATATATATATATATATATATATATATATATATATATATATATATATGTATATATATTCCTATGAGTCCACGTGGACATGAAACACGATAAATTCCCAAGTGCACTTTCGTGTAATAATCACATCATCAAGGGGAGATAAAAGGAAATATAAGTCATTTGATATACAACGACGAGACGAAGCTAGGACACCATTTGGTAAACAAGTGACTGTCCATATATATATATATATATATATATATATATATATATATATATATATATATATATATATATATATATTTACATTCGTTTTTACTGTACCCTATGGCATACCTTTCCTTCAGTATTCTCATATATATTCCCTCATATGTCACGTAATGCACTTGTCTTAAAAACAACTAGGCATTGCAAGAAATATTTTGAAAAAGATGTATATGATTTTGGTGAAATTGCGTCATATACGCTAATATATAAATCTGATTATCATATAAATATTCGCACTTGAGAGATGTTAATTAACGTATTTAATGGCTTCCTCCCCCACTTGCCATGGACGGCATGTTAATATGCTTTGGATTATGCATTGATTCGTCAGGCAAAGAGAATTGGGTAATTACGTTAATGGGAAGTAATTATCTTTACGTTGGAGATCATCAATGTATCAGTATTGAAGTAAATGCGGACCACACGCGCGCGCGCATGAGCCATAACAGATAGACGAGGGGTAAGCAACGCTTGGGTTAAATGTCCACTGAACTGTCCTTTTTCTCTTCTGTCTTTGTTCCTCTGGAAGCTAGTGAGGGCCGGCAGTCACTCTCACCAGGTTGACCTTATCTGACCTGACTCCTGGGAGGTGGGGAGGGGAACAAGACACACCTGACCTACTGGCTCAGGCGAGGTCACAGTGTGACAACACACTAGAGTGATTTCACCAGCCCAGCTGAAGCTGGCTCACGTCAGGGGCTGGCTACCACCTCACCGTGGATGACCCGGAGAAAGATATACCCGCCAGGAAATTATGTCGGTGACCTGACATATCTAGACCAAACGTCACTGTATTTTGGTTATGTATGTACAGTGATAGCATTTTTTGCTCGTTGTCTTCGTTACCTGCGTTCGTGTCCGTCTGTTGTTCGCTGGTCATTTGAAGCGCCCGTTTACCGTGAAGCGGACCTTTGTTCGCTGGCCGCGTCCGTGTTCGTGCCTTGCTCGTGCACGGCGTCAGCCTCCCTCCCTCCTCACAGAACGTTCGCCTAGAGCGCGAGACGCCGTCACACTCGTGCAGGGAGGAACTCGACCCACTGGAGACAAGGTCAAACCAGATCCCTATCCCCCCAGGTACCCCTCCTCCACTGGAGTGACTTTGTGAGAGGAGAACTTTCACCTCACCTGCAGACGGGTCAGCCAGTCCCCGAGCCACCGAACGCGCCCGTTACTTCCCAACGAATTTGGCGGGAGTGACGGTCATCGTGTTCGCCGGTACAATCGGCCGTCACCAGGCCCACTCCACCGTCGCCAGTACACACAATCGGTACATTTTATCACCTTAAGTACACTCCTTTGTCGCTAGGCTGCCCCCAGTCACCCCTCTCTCTCTCTCTCTCTCTCTCTCTCTCTCTCTCTCTCTCTCTCTCTCTCTCTCTCTCTCTCTCAGGTGTAGGGCTGGGTATGTTGGGCTGGTGGACGGGCATGTATGGCTTAGGCACTAGTTATATAGGGCTGGTGGTGCACGAGTAGACAGGGCTGTACGACCCTATATACGGCTGGCAGTGCACTCTTATACAGGGCATGTGTGCACGAGTAGACAGGGCTGTACGGCCCTATATACGGCCGGCGGTGCACTAGTGGACAGGGCTGGCTAGTGTGCAGGTCTGTAGGGCTGGTCGCGCACCGAGCATAACCTTGGCTGAGCGTCATCCGCCCCCCACCACCACAGCTAACCGGAAACGACTGTGGCGAACCCTGGCGGTGGTGTGGCGGTGGTAGTAACAGGATGTGGACACGCACACACGCAGACGAGAACAACGAGCTAACCCCACCTAGGCGGACAAACACACAACATCCGTCGTAAAGCCAACGACACAGTAACCATCCAAAACTTCCCCTTGTACAGTGGCTGATCCCCCCCGTCTGTGCTGAGCTGTGTACACACACACACACACACACACACACACACACACACACACGGGAGGTAACAGACGCTCTTGCTACACGGGCCACACAGACCCCGGGGTCTAATAAGCGAGGGTGGTCTGGCCTTGACACTACGAGAGAGAGAGAGAGAGAGAGAGAGAGAGAGAGAGAGAGAGAGAGAGAGAGAGAGAGACGTAGACCACATAGACCCCCAGGTCCGAGCGAGATGGCCTGTGTGGTCTTAACACTTAAACTGACGGTCATATGCCAGGCAGGAGGCGTCAGTACGAGCCCTGGGTGCGTAATACACTCGGCCACTAACACGTTTGTTAAACCTGGTCTTGCATCACGTCCCATTCTCATGCACGGCCCATCAGTACGCCATGCGCCTCTGCATCAGCAATGACTGAACCACCTGCGATAACTGTTCGGGAGAAACAAGCAGTTAATTGTACCAAGACGGGGACACATGCGCGCGCGCGGGCGTGCCGAGTCGAAATGGTCGTTTTGATGGCGAAACAAGCGTCGCTCGCTGTTGAAGGGTTGGCACCAGGAAGCCAAGAAGGGAACAAGTCTGGAAAGTGATGAGGCAATTTTGCCAGATGAAAGTGATGATGAAAGGGCATGGTACAGTGGGTGTGTGTATTATCCCAGGACGCATTTGCAATAAGAAGGGGACCTAGAAAGACCCAGGTCTTCTTTCCCAGAGGCTCCCAGTAGACCTAGCTTTTTACGCTCCGTTCCGTAGCAGGGACAGGGTGGACTCCTCCCCTGAAGCGAGAAGTTCGTTTAGCAAGACCGTACTTATAAATACACGCACAGTTACTTTACGTCAGTTTTTTGTCCCACTTCGATTACTCTTCCAGACGGCTCCGGGCCACGTCTGGCTATTCATGAGGTCAAGGATGATGTCTTGAGCGAATGGCGGACGCGTCAGAAGCCGGTCTGACTCCTTCCGGTTCTTGATAATGGGGCCCGGAACCGGTTCCCTGCTTGTGGTCTTGCCGTAACCATCACACCGGGGTACATCTGGGTAGTGGGTCACTTGCTATAAATACACTGACACGGGAGTAATGCCTCCACAATCTCAAGCCTGTATCACACCGCCCTTCTAACTCGCTCCTTCAGCTGGGTCTTCAAGATGGCCTCTGCTCCTCAGAGCTAAGACTTTTGAAGCCATAGCTCCTCCGCTGGTGAGGAAGACCTGGTCCATTAAGTTGTTTGGCGCTACTGATCTGGCTCTAGTCTGTATCATAATACATGGGTGAACAGAGCCGACAGCATTTCTTGTGCTCTTACAAGATTCAACCAGGAAATACGAACGAATATGATATATATATATATATATATATATATATATATATATATATATATATATATATATATATATATCAGGGAGGTATCAATGCTGGATGTCTAAAAAAGGCATCCGTGCACGACTGGTCGACATTAAAACACAATGAATATTAAAATATGGCCTCGCCTTCGCTTGCGTCTGGCACCTTACTAGACTTACTACCACACTAGTGCTTCCTGGCGGTGAGTTTCGAACCGCTACCAGGTGTTTGAAGCGTCATCAGGTACGTTCGTTTTGACGTGTTGCGTTACTTCCTAGGGCTGTTTGAGGGCAAGGAATCATTATTGTGCCAGCAACAGACGTCTGTAAAGTACGATATTAACAACATCGTCAGATCTACAAGGATGAGAATAGATACTTTAAGCCCCCGAAATCCCACTGCACAAGGAGTCTGGAAACTGTCAGGGACAAACGTTTGCGGTGGCTACTTCCAGGGGAACAAACGTTCGCTTAGCGACACACAGCAGCAAACGTTTG
Source organism: Panulirus ornatus (assembly GCF_036320965.1). Lineage (NCBI taxonomy): Eukaryota > Metazoa > Arthropoda > Malacostraca > Decapoda > Palinuridae > Panulirus > Panulirus ornatus. Next base: position 1,769,525 of record NC_092274.1, read on the forward strand.
CCCCATCGACACTTGTGACCTTCATGGGACAAACGTTTGACCCAGCGACACTATGGCGATCTCAAGGGGACAAACGTTTGACCCAGCGGCGCTATGGCGATCTCAAGGGGACAAACGTTTGACCCAGCGACACACGACTAATGATGGATTATATCTGTGTCGATATCCCCAAACGCCTCCCACCACAGCCGTGGAAGATCACCCACATCATTACCACAGTCATGCGCTGTTCTGCCGTCCATTGACGTCAGGTCCCTCAAAGCCTTTGACATAGTCGACATTGGTCCCACAAAACCTCCGGCCGACTTTGGTCCCTCAAAGCCGTCGACAAAGCATGGGACCAAGCGGACCTCCGGGCATCAGCTGATCCCGCCTGCAGACACCCAGGGAAACCTAACCAGCGACCTACCACTGTAGCTATACTGACTGGACATCGTCGCCAGGACTTCCTTCATCAAGCAGGGGTGTGGGGGGTGGTGTACAGTCCCCCTTCCTAACACATGCCGCGGTAGCTTTATAAACTCACCACAACAAACAGTCAGTCGCCTTCCAACAGGGTGGTGTAAACAAGGACGTCTTTTATAAAACACAACCCCGTGCAACTAACAGTCTACAGGAGCACATTCCCTAAACATACCCACCTTGGACAGGTATCTGAACTTACCATCTATAAGAAAAAAAAAAAGTGGGGAAATAAAAACTAAACAGGTTTATAATCGTGTTGAGGAAACAGAATCCAGCTTTGAAGAGTTTAGAATACTACGCCACACGCTAGCACCATTGATTACATCAGACCCGTATTTCCAGTCTAGAAATGCTCGTATAGATTCGGACACTTCCTGGACATATGGCAAAATTCTTTAGTACATGTACTTCTGAAGATGCAAGAGGGTGAAAGGCGTGCACGGGATGGAGTGAACTGGAACGATGTGGTATAATCGCTGTCAGTGGACTCGACCAGGACAAGTGAAGCATCTGGGGTAAACCATATTGAAGATCCATCGACGGAATACTTCCAGTCTATACCTGTGTAGGGGAAGACAGCGAACTCAGCAGAGACCAGATCTGGACAGTAACACAGATCTGGAAAGCAGTTTGGTTTCCACTGACCCCGAAGGCCCTAATAGATCAAGGCTCCAGTTTTTCATCGATATACTATGCGTAGCTCCTCAAGGAGCTCTGGTATTGTTCCTCTTTAATATAAAAAAACGACGCACAACACCACTATACACATACCCGCCAGTGTACCGAAGTATCATCTAAAGCAATAAACCACTCACACTTCAATAAACCCTCCAAATACACCCTGCAAAATGCCGTTGTCAATTGGAGAGGAGGCTTTGTGTGGGTACAGACGGGATGAGTGGCATAATGGGGGTCCGTCAGTGTCTAGTGGCTGACACATTCATTTTTTTTTTTTTTTTTTTTTTTTTTTTTTTTTTTTTTTTTGTGATGCGGCCGAGGCGGTGTACTTTCGTAAACCCGTCATACAGCTGACAGATTTCATGTAGTACTGATGGCTTCGCAACAGCATACTTTTATGTGTATACAGGGTGTCCCCGAAATGTGCTCACTATGATACTGACTTTTTTTCTCTTTTTTTTTATCTGAAAAAAAAATCCATGAGTTATAATAAGGGTGTCAAAAAGTGAGTAAATATTTTGGGACAAACTGTTTGAAAACTTCAAGTCAGAACTAGTTGAAGCGTCATGTGTATGACTGTGTGTCGTCAGGAATTTTTGAGGGATTTTGAGCGGCATGGGGTCGGACGTCTACGACCGTTTGGCCCCGTATGTCGAAGTTGATCATGGCGCTTTTGAAGCTTTGGTTTGGTGTCGACATCCAGCACTCGGGCTCAATCCATCCATCCCTTCTCAACTCGGTACTCGAAAAGCACTTCATTTCATCGTATATAACAGATTCCCTGTTACGTCCTCTTGTTCGATGCATGTTCACAACAGCTGACCTCATCTCACTGCTGTAAACCCTTGGACGTTGTGATCAAGTTACCATTTCTCTCTTCCGTGTTGGCCACCCCCTTACCCTACCCTCTTGCGACAACCCAGCTCAGTTACGGGACCGTCTCTGTACCCTTTCCTCTGGACGTTCACTGTGAGTCCTGCGAGGTAGATGAGGCAAGGGTACATCCTATACAGCACTGTCCTCACCCCCCCCCCCCACACACACACACACACACATACCTCGGCGTTTAACTGTATTTCCTGTTGCCTCACAGCCTGAGGTGGGCTGGGCGAGTCTCACACCTTAACCTAGCCGATAACAGCATTATTTGTACTGCATAAACAAAAAAAAACCGTAATTAATAACCGTGTTTATTCGTTAACTTATAATAACCGCCTTCGTTCGTAGGACTCATCAGCAAACATCAACAAAGCTGAAATACAGTTCAGATCCGCGTTACAGTACGTTACCACGAAGTACAGAACCAAGACAGGACAGTCAGAGAATCCTCACATTAGATGGGGAATACCATTTTGGCGAATTCAGACGAAATTCATGTATGATTCTCAATATAGTTTAAACAAAATGTCTGAACCTCTCGATGCAATTCAGACATGATATGCCTGTCTGTCTCCCAATACGATTTTGACCTATGTCCGAATCCCAGCACAATTTAGACACGTCTGAATACCCTCGCAGATCTGACGGATGTGAAATATTCCTACGAATTTTACCCTCGTGTCGACCAGTACTCGCTGACAATCACTCAGTCGTCCACAAAATACCAGCGACCTTCAGCCAATGATTAACACCGGGGCTAAAAAAAAGAAAACATAACTTTCAATTGGAACTACAATCGACCAGGTAGACTTCATCCTACCACCTACAATCCAGCTGGTAGACTACACCCTACCAGCCAGACCACACTACACCAGGTAGACTACACCCTACCAGCCAGCCTACACTACACCAGGTAGACTACAACCTACCAGGTAGACTACAACCTACCAGCCAGACTACACTACACCAGGTAGACTACAGCTTACCAGCGAGGGTACACTACGCCAGGTAGACTACCTGCTAGACTACACTACACCAGGTAGACTACAACCTACCAGCCAGACTACAACACTTGGTAACATACAACCAGGGTCACCACTGGGATTGCAACAGCCTAGTTAGGTCAGGTCACTGTCTGGAGGGCAAGATGAGACACAAGGCACTGTGGGATCCAAATGACGTGTTGACCTTAAGAGGTCAAGTAGAGCCAGTGTCTGGTGACCTGGTGATTGGTCAGGAGCAGCTGGCGGTGGTGACGCAATCTGAAAAGGTCAGTGCATGGCGAAGGAGGTCAAGAAGGGTCACTAGTTAGTGAAGGGTAGATCAGGAAAGGTCACCAGTTAGTGAGGGAGGTTGAGAAATGTCACTAGTTAGCAACAGATGCCACGAAAGACCTATTAATTAATGGAGGTTAATTGGGGGTGTCACAAGAACGACCAGTTACGCAAAGGTCAAGCAGGGGTCACTAGTTGAGGCGAAGGAGGTCAAGCATTACAGTTTCGCCAGGAGCACAGTAATAGACCCAGCATATATTACACAGAACTCTCTCTCTCTCTCTCTCTCTCTCTCTCTCTCTCTCTCTCTCTCTCTCTCTCTCTCTCTCTCTCTTGCGTGATGTTTGGAAGGTGTTGGAGGAGATGGTGGGCGTGTTGCTCCCACGCACACCCCGGCCTCAAACATACCAGTATATTCCTCAGTTCCTCCGGGACGTATAGCTAGCATACTCGCCCTTCTTGCCCGAGTTATATACAATCCTTCACTCTTCCATAAGACGACATCTTTTGACGACCGTATTGGTTTTTAAAGTTTATTTTGTCGACTTTAACTCCACGGAGGCGTATGGAAAAAGCTGCCTTTTCGTATCCTTGATTGCTATCAAGCTTGACGTACAGCTTACATACACAGACGCGTCTTAGACGATCAGTGTATGAAAAGAAATATAAGACAGAAAACTAATGGTTAGTTATTTGCGCCACAAGCGTATCATTTAATGAAGGACGTCAGATTATGATAAAGCCTTGCGGTGCGAAAAATCATCCGATTTTTATAAGACCACTGTCAGTCTAGCTGTTCATCCTCCCTTATGGGCTGGTCTATGAATTGGGTACCTGGGTTCGGCTAGAGAGAGAGAGAGAGAGAGAGAGAGAGAGAGAGAGAGGAGAGGCAACACCAGTGTAGAAAAAGAAATCTTTCCATACAAGAAATAGGAATGACAACCCATTTAATAGTAATCTTAGAGTACGAGAGGAGGTCACCTTGGTGACTTGGACTGTGCGTCACAGACTGGCCAAGCTGCAGGGACAGGAGATGTTAGCTTTTGCCACCTGTGCTTTCGTGAGAGAGATCACGGACGGAAGAAAGCCAGGCTGGCTACCAGGACCACGTCAAGACGGAGAGGAATTTCGAAATCCCAGCGTTGCAAAAGGTGGCGATGTCTAAATGTTGCAAAGCTCTCTCTCTCTCTCTCTCTCTCTCTCTCTCTCTCTCTCTCTCTCTCTCTCTCTCTCTCTCTCTCTCTCTCTCTCTCTCTCTCTCTCCTCTGACGAACACGTTGTTCTTGTTCTGCTACGTTGTTCACGGTTATGTAGTTCACATAGCCACCGCTGGTTGGTTTAAGGTACCACCCATCAGTCATCCATCACACGGCGGCGTTATTTCAAACGCCCGCCACGCGACACCGTCTTCAAACACGCCAGTTTTTTCTTAAGTACATACACCCACACTGTGGCCATCAGAAAGATAATTCATTCATTATACAAATGAGTCATGATCAAGCCTCATTTGCATTTCGTCTGGCGTCTGTGTGTGTGTGTGTGTGTGTGTGTGTGAGTGTTGGGGGGGGGGGGGACGCTCACGATTCTCAATTGAGAGGCAAAAATCTGCCGCTGGGGAAGGACCTCTTCTTCACCACGCCGCTTTTCTCTGTCCTCCCACCATTTCGGAAGAGGTTAGACCCATAAGAACGCCCGCTGAATGCTCTTGGCACCCCCCCACAAGGGCTGTTGAGAGTGACAAGTAAACTGAGAGAGAGAGAGAGAGAGAGAGAGAGAGAGAGAGAGAGAGAGAGAGAGAGAGAGAGAGAGCATTGTAAACATTTGTGCACCAGCCCCAAAAGTCCACACCAACACACCTGCATATAACACCTGAGCAGAACGAGTTTTGCTGTGCTACCATTAAGGCACACTTTGACCAAGTCCGTTTGGATGAGTTTAGTAATCTTATGCCTCTCTCTCTCTCTCTCTCTCTCTCTCTCTCTCTCTCTCTCTCTCCCCGGGCATATGTTGGCGTGCTCAGTGTGCAAGTCGCGCGGGAGTATGTTGGTGGTGTGTGGTTGAGGGTAAAAGGTACGTGATGTTGGCGTGACTCGGGCACCGCTGCGTTCAACACAGGTGGCGAGATGTTTGCAACGTGAACGTTTGACGGAGGAGGTTTGGCGGTTCGGCATGGCTGTGTCCTGACGTCCGGCCTCTGGCATAGCCAAAATCCTATTCAGGGGCATATCGGTCGTGATCTCTTAAGGGCTACTGATCGCCTCCCCAACAAAATGCCAGGCCAAGGGGGAAAAAATATTCATATGGGGCAAGTTAGCTGGTAATATCGATCAACTGCTTCGGTTTAAGGTAGAGGAAGGACGGGTAAGGGGATGTGAGTTTGGTACCAGCGTTAGAAAAAGTGTCTTTTTGAGTCGGCATCTACGACATTTGATGTGGAAGATACTATAGAGAAGGAATAGAAAACTTGAAAACATTCTGTAAGATCTAACTTGCGTTATTCTTATTACAGTCGTTGCGGTTCACAATATAAATACGTTAAGTATATTAAATATGAATATACGAAGAGAATGACATTTCTAGTGGTGAAAACATTGAATCTCAAGACGTTATTATACATCACACAACTTGAAATGATAGATGACCATTACTATTATAACAGCTGATTACCTCCACGCTGAACGTATCTGGATTTTCATTCACAACACTGCAACTTAAAATTTATACTGAAAGAACCCTCTGTGTTACTCCGCGGCGGACATGGCGTAGTGAAGATGGCGAGACGGCACTTTGTACGTAGTGAAGATGGCGAGACGGCACTTTGTACGTAGTGAAGATGTCACGAGGGCAATCCAGGAGAGCGGTGGAGGTCATGGGAGGTTGATATCGGATGACTGGGAATGCGGCAGAGGCTAATCTCCACTCAGTTGCTTTCACCACATGAAACGAAGGCTTAAGACGTCGATAATTTCCAGTCCACGTCAGCCTGCATGGCTACAGTAAATTCCAAACATACAATGAAACGAGGCAGAGCGACGCTCAATTTCCATTTGCGAGACCAAGTTATGGACATGTGGTATAGCGTTCCCAGATGAGGAAGTATTCAATATCGGCTTCCATGGTAAAGTATACTGCTGGTGACGATATCAGACGAGCTATCGGCTCGGGCAGTGTAAATCAAGAAGCTAGAAGAGGCCGCCATTCCTCGCTTTGCTTGAGGATGGACACACCTGCCTGGCGTAGGAAGGCATTGATGCATACGTGGTTTGCGTCGGGGTATTTATTAATCCTTGAGGCTGTCGGCTGCCTCAAGTGTGAACCTTAAGGTCTTCGTTACATATTTTTTAGGTTAAAACATTCATTTACACATTCGAATTCCCTTATTCATTTCTTGTGAAGGTACGACGCTCGTAAACCAAATCACCACCCACAAAGCTGTGTCAAGTTAGGCAGTGATGGGAGTCGTCCAGTCGTATCCGCGTGCTTCAGAACTCTTGGCAACACAAGAGTCGAAGGAACGAACGTTGCAAGCCTCCATGCCTAGGGTATAACGTACTTATCTAGAATTAACTCGTCCTTCAAGCCGCCAACAATTAGAAGTGGGGGAGGAATCCATGCCAAAATGTCTTCATCATGCCAGTGCTGGAAAGTGAAGGAAACGCGATCTTTGCCCTGTCTTAACTGCTACACAACGTGAATGGAATTTGCGATTATACCGTACAGGAGTTGAATAAATGTTATTACACCAATCTCCTAAAATTAGTTCATCCTTTTTATGAGTTTTTTTTCTCACTCGTGATGGAATTTAGTATTGTATTGTAAGATGGAGTTATGTGTTACTGGGAGAGAAGTAAAAGAGGCGTTCATTTTTTTTTTTTTTTATTGCTGTATAAATTCAATGTAATTTATTTCAAATTGGATGTAACCATTTAGTATTGCATTCATCAGTTCCTGGCCAATCGTTAGACCCCCTTACACACACGTTTAACGAATGATAACCTTCATCATTTGTGTAAACACGCATGCCAGATACTCCCAGTCATGCGTGTAGAAGCTTGGCGTTCATCCCAGACCAGAGATTCGCGGGGCAGACGTAGAATCTTTTATGTGGTATAAATGACCATTTCTGGTGCCCTGTCTCAGCTATACTGCGTCGACGTCCAGCACCCAAATTCGCCGACGCAGTCCGTAAAGTAACCAGCCACCTACCATCACAGTCGCCGCCCCACACACATAGCCTCAACAGTAAGGGGGGGAGGGGGGTTGAGAGGCTCGCTGGCCACCCCAGTAATTCTACCACTGCTGGGGCTTCCACTGGGGTCGGGCGGCAGGTCATCCGAGCTCAAGGAGACTGGGGAGTGAGTTACATGACATGATTGTCTCTGACCTATTCCATCACCCCACCCATCCATCGAGAACCCACAGGTTCTTTAAAGGTCACATCCGGTCAGAAAACCACGCGGGAACAACCCCAAGAGAGGCATGAAGGCATTTCAAAATGATCTTTCGCCATCCCTGTGTGACCTCATTGACGGGTTGCGCGTCAGTCGAAGTTCCGTGGCTCTCCCCGCTACTACCCTCCTCTTGCTCATCACGCCCCCACGAGGGTTCATGGGGTCACTGGCTCTCACCTCATCACAGTACTAGAGGCAGTTCTGTGTCCTAGCTTGCGAAGTAGGCATTCGTCGAAGGTTACAAGGGGGTGAAGCCATAAATGAGAGCGCTGGATGCCTTCCCGACCCCGTCTGTGTTGTTTGTTTACGTATGGCGCGGGTCCAGGGCCCACCTTCGTACCCGGACGGCACAGTTGACGGACCGCTTGTTGTCTTTAGGTATGTACTATATTATCATTCCATAAATGATGATGTAATCTAATTAAAACGTAAGTTTCAACAATGCTTCTAACATTTAGTTGTCTTTTAAATTCTGACGTCAAATCAAGGTCATTGGGTGGATGTGCTCGTAAGGATGAGCAGTAGGGTGAAATACATCTTTAATCGTGTTTGTAGTTGCATACGATAACTCCTGATCCACTGAGCTTGCCTCTGGGGTCAAAGTCTCACAGCTTAAGGTCAGGGGTCACCTTGTTAAAACTGGGTTCGGCGTTCTAACTCGAGATGATTCTGTTATTTGTTCCTATCCTCTATTGCTTGGCAAGGTTATTTCAACTGTCGGGTCTATCCCTCTTAAAGAGTTTTCTATAAAGTTCAAAGTTGTGATTTACGAGGTTATAAAAAATAACTTATATATTATTTGATAGTTCCCGAAGATACACATACAGATTGCTTGATTGAACCTGCTGCAGTTTTACACACACACACACACACACACACACACACACACACACACACACATATACACAGAGTCTTGCTCCCCGACCAAGCAAGATATAATTCCCTAAGTCTCCTCCCACTAAGGCACCACAAGACTACTGCTATCTTGGTCCTGAAGAAGCAAAAGCCTGCACACACTGACCCAGGCTAAACTGATCGTTTTAACTCGTCCAGCCAATCAGACCTCTCTTTGTGCGTCGACTTTGTGCTCTCTCTCTCTCTCTCTCTCTCTCTCTCTCTCTCTCTCTCTCTCTCTCTCGTAATATATATATATATATATATATATATATATATATATATATATATATATATATATTTTTTTTTTTTTTTTTTTTCATACTATTCGTCATTTCCCGCATTAGCGAGGTAGCGCTAAGACTTAACAGAGGACTGGGCCTTTGAGGGAATATCCTCACCTGGCCCCCTTCTCTGTTCCTTCTTTTGGGAAAAAAAAAAAAAAAAAAAAAAAAAAAAAATGAAACACGATATGTTCCCAAGTGCGCTTTTGTTTAATAATCACATCAGGGGAGTAATATATATATATATATATATATATATATATATATATATATATATATATATATATATATATATATATTTTTTTTTTTTTTTTTCACACGATTCGCCATTTCCCGCGTTAGCGAGGTAGCGTTAAGAACAGAGGACTGAGCCTTTGAGGGAATATCCTCACTTAGCCCCCTTCTCTGTTCCTTCTTTTGGAAAATTAAAAATGAGAGGGGAGGATTTCCAGCCCCCCGCTCCCTTCCCTTTTAGTCGCCTTCTACGACACGCAGGGAATACGTGAGAAGTATTCTTTCTCCCCTATCCCCAGGGATAATATATATATATATATATATATATATATATATATATATATATATATATATATATATATGTGTGTGTGTGTGTGTGTGTTTTGGAGGGTTACGCAATTATCTCTTGTTGATGCTCCTAACATATTTGTCTGAATCCTCCGTATATTTATACTGCAGAGGCAGCGAATAACGGATACTTGCGTGTTGGGTCGTGTTGACCTCGACGACCTCTGACCCCCCCCCCCCGCCCCCCCTGTAGCCTGAACGAGGATACACAACACACTGCGTTGACTCAGACGCCATCATCATCAGCCAGTAGAAGGAAAAAAATCGTACTTGAATGTAAGGAAAATCGTTGTGTATTAGACAAGACTCGATAATCATTTCTTTTATTTCTCGTGAAAAAAAAACCATATCAAATTTTAAACGGGGGGGGGGGGGGGTACATCTGGGATCAGGACACCCCTCACTCTTCTCTCTTACACGTTGGGGGCCAATTTAACCCCCCCCCCCCTCCATCCATCCTCTCCCTGAAACCCATCTCTCGTAAACTCGTCTTTGTTGCTCTCCTCTGGACCTCCTCTATGAGCACTTTGTGCTTCACTCAGGCGGCCAGACTGGAGAGGGTTTGAGCAGCTTGGCTGACCATCTCCGTATCCATACACTTGGGAAGCTGAGAGAGAAAGCTTTAACGTGTGTGTACAGCTTTGGTGGGGAAGGGGGGGCGGGGGAGTTGATTAGGCTGAGAATTCAAGAAAGTCTTATACACCCGGCAAGCAAGGCTTGCCTCATTCCCAAACTCCATTCACTCGCACAGAAAACGAAAACGAGTTTCACAACAATGCCCGGAATTTTATTTTTTTCTAAATTGCTCACTAATAGAGGCCAATTTAATAATTATGTTTTTTTTTATAGAAAAAAGGTAAATATTGATAATTACTCTCTTTGTACTCGCCATAATCTTAGTCGCAGGTCTCAAAAGGGAAATTTAGGACCGCGCGATGATGTATGTATTTTCATTCTGAACCCAACTTGCGAATAGACACACCACATATGACATCAGAGACTCCCCAACACCACTCACGTAATGCACAATGTCACATTATACGACACCGTGATTTAACACTTGTGAGTAAGGTTAACACTTACATGCCCCTTGCGAACGGTGGCGGCAGAAAGGTCCAAATCCCGGGGATTTCCAGCACAATGGTGGGCCTTCAGTCACACAGACCCACTGGGTCGCGCGAGGAGGGGGGAGAGGAGATGTATTAACAGGCGCACTGTGTATTCCTCGTTCGTTGTGAGCACTACTGGCCGCACTCCCTAGTCCCTATGCTCTCAGCCTTTATTCCCCGCGTGATCAGAAGATTCCGAATTTCTTACTGTGTTTCCGCGGTGTTTCGTTGCGTTTCGTCGGCCTCCCGTTCCCCCATTTTCTACATTGAACAGAACGTCTTATTAGCGGAGGGGGGTGTCTCATCCGCATACTTTCCTTCTGTTCGTAGATATATACTTAATGACCACGATCTGTAGTTAAGTAATACTTACGTTGAATGGGTTCACCAAGCAGGCAAATGCATTAATGCTCACCCAATGGAAGCTGTCAAGACTAATGACGTCATCGCGTTTTCGCCCGGGCTTGCGCATCAGGGCGGAGGGACGAGTGACCAGTTAGCGATTATGTACACACTCAGGAAGGAAAATAACGTAATATAACATCATTAACCGCTAAAGTATTTCATAAAGTTAAATAAAAAATCTGTGAAGGCTGTTTTGAAACGCATGAGCGTAATTCTTCGTTTTCTGCGATTTAATTGAGGAATGTGAAAGGGGGACAGGCAATTATGTCCGTAAACACAAGTCTTCCCCTCCATTCGATGTTACGTTCACCAAACTGAGACAAATAACATGAATAGATTAACTGTGTGATCATAAACGTTTGGAGTGAACGTTGGAAACAAACGTCGAGGGAGAAGGTATTCAAAGCAGATAATTTCGTTGCCAGACTCATGTTTTGTTAACAGCAAATATATGTAGTTGAGCGAAATAATGACAGTAATCTGTAACGATAGTGGACGCTAATCAGCGAAGGTGTGTGAAAAAGGAAAAACTACATGTTTGGTCGTTCTATGGGGGAATTTTGGTTTGAAAATCTTGAAATGCTGAGATGTAGAATGTTTATTTTTATATAGATCTTTTGATGCCTAAATTACAAGTGAGACCTAGTTAGCAAACAGAAAACGGGTGTAGGAAGAATTCTTACAATTTAAGTTCTGTTCTAAAGGCTGTATTATTCATTTCCAAAACATTTTCTAATTTTTCCATCAGTTTGCTTATACTCCATCAACCCCAGCCTATATTCCATCAACCCCATATCACATTTGTCCTGTCTTTCAGCTCCCCACACCTTCATTTTGAACCTGCCTCTTTCTCTTGTACATCTCCCACTCACTCGCACTCCTTCCTTGTGGCTATCGCCCACACACACTTTACTTTTCCCCTAGCGACTTAACCTCCTCATCTCGCCACTCACTTTCCTGTCTCAGAAGATCGTATGCTGCTTACTTCACCTGCACATGTTGGCATTGCTTCCCTAAATACCTTCCGTTCCTCGTGCACTCCCCCAAGGTTTTTTTACTCTTCCCATATGCCATTCTTCACTCAGTCTTCTGTGGTATCTCCACACTCAATCTCACTGGCATTCAGCACCCTCTTGCCACCCATACCATTTCCTCTTTTCCTAAGCCGATGCTACTAACTCTCACCAAGAAGTGACAAGACATCCCACCAGCTGCCCAGCCCAGCACATGCACACCCAGCAGTCTCTCCTTTGCACGCTTGTCAGTTGGTATATGATCCAGCAATACCCATTTATCCCACCCCAATTCACCCACGTAAGTGTGCCGGGTTTTGTTTTCTTTACCAGGCGTTCCCAATCACCAGCTCTTTTTCAGCTCACGACTTCTCAAGCTGTTCGCCATTTTGACTCGCACTCTGTACCACACCCTCCCATATTACTCTGAACTGCCACACCAATTCCTTTAGCATTCAGATCTCCCACCACGTATACTCGACCCATTGCACCACCGCCACCAGTGGACGGAGAACGTCAGCGTGTAATAATCTGCTTTCTCGCGGGGGTGGTCGCCCCTCCCATGTTCCAACAGAGGTGTCTGCCTCCTAAAAGCTTCTGCCCACGTTATCATGCCATCGCACTCTACCTTTCTCCTTTCCCAGCTTTACCCTTCAGCAGCTTTCCACTTCCACAGCTTTCTTCCTTCAGCTTGACCAGTTTATAAAAAAAACATTTTCCGTCCTTCAGTGATGGATTTGGCCGTTAGTAAAATTAATTAGATTTATGGCAATACTCTCGTTCACTCGGGCGATAGAATCGTCCACTCACAACGATAGGTTCGGCGGCCTCCTGGCACGATAGAATCGTCCCAACAGCGGCGACTGATCCTCCCCTCTTGACACGATAGACTCACCCACCCTCAGCGATAGATGCTCCCCCTCCACTTGATAGATGCGTCCCGTTTCATAGAGAGAGAGAGAGAGAGAGAGTCGCTCTTATTTGCTTCCGCACAACCATCGCGTATACACACACACTATTCCTCCCGTGTCGCGTCGCTTACCCTGTAGGACACGCCTCACCACTGCAGTTGCACCCCCGTACGCTTCCTGCGACCCCACGCCACCTCAACCCCACCCCAAAGACGTACACTCACACACACTCGTCACCATTGGCGTTCGAGTATGAACCGACCTCATTATAATCTGGGAATTCAGTGCTGGTTCCTTTATCAGTCACTTATAATCTGGGAATTCAGTGCTGGCTCCTTTATCAATCTCTTTGACTGGAATTTAGGTTAGCCAATAAATCGGGTGCCCAATTTATTGACGACATCTGAGGGAAGGATGAACAGCTGGGTTGATTGTGGACCGAGTGCCGCAGCTAGGAATTCGAACCTATGCCTTCAACCCCAAGGGGCCCATGGCATTCTTTCAAGGATATGTAATGTATATGGTCAAGAGATGGTCTAGATTAGGACGTCAGTTGCCCGTGCCGTTTGAGCTGACATTAAGATAAAGATGGCGCCATTATTCAGCGATCCCTGTGTACACATAACGATGGGGAGCCACAATTCCATTTTTCGTATGTATTCTTTATTATAAACCTATAGTGATCTTTCTTTTGGTGATGCCTGGTTTATTCTCTCATCAAGTTAGTATCCTTTTGTTTTTCATTGTATCGTAAATTGGTTCAATATGCCAGTAGGAAATTGTAGATTTACTTTGTTGTGACGGTGAAATTGGGGGGGGGATTTCCATAGCCAAAACACAAATATAATCCTTATCGAATTATTGAAGAAATAATTGTTTCTGAGAAACCCACAGAAATTACCGATTGTATGAAACTTATGAATGTTTATATTCCAGTATCTCTACATGGCGTTTGAAAATCTCAGTACTACTTTTTTAATTTGATTAGATAGAATAATCCCAAATAGAATTATTTCTTAGTAATAATTAAGAATATTCCCCCGATATATCTGCATGGCGTTTGAAAATGGCATTACTGTAATACTTAATTTGATTATATAGAATAATCCCAAATAGAATTATTTCTTATTAATAATTAAAGATATACGCCTATCTATCTGCATGGCGTTTGGAAAAAATGCCACCGCAATTGTTATTTTCAGTAAAAAATTTTCAGTAAAATCGGTGAAATTAGCCTACCACATGGTAGGGTCGAGACGTCACATGTCATGTAAACAAAGCTAGCTGGTTCCTAGGGAGACGTCCACAGGTGAGGTCCAGCACGATATTTAGTGCCAATTTCATGCCAAGTTGAACACCAGCGGTCGATTTTGTCTATATGATAAGTCATATATGTCTGCCCCGGTTGTATGTAGGTGATGTGGCGGTTTCCGCCGCATTCGGAGGCTGGTTTGAAGTGGTTCTGATGGCTGGGCCACCCCCTTTTCCTCATGTGTTATTGAAGCGACAAGGAAATCGTATTTTTCTCGAATTATATCGGTATTATTACCGTTGACGACATCCAGACCGTAGTTAGGTGTATTAGTCCAGGTTTAGTGTGATTGAAATTGTTATGACGTTGGTTTTTGATGTCATTGATGGATTCTAAACCATCATTTCATGGGATTACCACCATTTTGTGGATTTTGCCCCACATTATCTAAATTTAGGTGCCCACAGACACCCTCATTATCCTTGGACAAAGGATATGGGGGGGGGGGGGGAGTCTAAAATGTCGTGATTTAACTTTGAAATGAAAGTCAGAACCGTTAAAGAAAAAAAAATCGGAAAAAGGAATTCCACCTTCCAGACAGGTGGATGTCCAAACCGCTAATTTTCCCGTTTAATTTATCATGCATAAAGTTCTAGAAGTAATGAATATAGATTAATAAGTATCTATGAAATGAGTGATTTTATCAAATGGGTACCTGGCGTAAGCTAGGGTGTGTTTGTGTATGTGTACCTACCCAGGAGTAAAGGCATAATACATATATACATGGTTAAGAGGTGGGGCAACATGAGTATAGAGCTCTTTCCCTGTAATACACAAATGTGGTAATTATATAGTTTATGCTTCACAAAAGTTAAGAAATTTTTTTTTTATTCAATTGCAGTATTATTTTTTAGACACCCCATGGCTAGGAATGCACATCCCCTTGGTTGAGTTAGGTTAGGTTTATTAGACAAAGACATACCATTGTTCACTTATAAAATCGCTGTGGGGCAGAAAATGTAAGATTATCTCAAATAATAATCACTGTGGAGAACAGGTCTGCTGACACTTCAGATCCCTTTCCTCCTGGTATGAATTACAGGGGTTTAAATGCATTGCTGTACTCCATCATAGGGGCAGGAAAACAAAATTTTCTGTACTTTGTTTTATTGTGTATAACAATTACATTTAAAGAATTCAACTACATGTATGTTCATGAAGCATATTCGAAAAGTTATATTTTTTCCAGGATTCAGGATGGGGAGCTTTGGGCAGGTGGGGTTCACCAGAGTGGAGGATTTGATGTTCCGTATCTATACTGATGAAGAGATAAAGAAAATTTCTGTGGCAAGAATAACAAATGACCAGAGTATCAACGAACTAGGCCATTTGTCTGCAGATGGCTTGTATGACCTACGCATGGGTAATCATGATGATGTATTTCAGTGTTATTAGAATAAATATAATTGTTTTAGGAAAGTGTAGACATCCTAGGATAAGACAAGAATAACTTATTTTTGCATAAGATTGTTTATTAATGATCTTTTACATATTTGTAGTTCAGAAATATAAAGAATATGCCAGGAAACTGAGAAATCTTTGACTGGTATTGGGCGATAAATACTATCTATCTGTCTTTATCTCTGACGCCGGTTCACTTCTGGAACTCCCTCAAGTGGGTGGCCATGACAATAGTCTCCTTAATCGAATGATTTTTGTTTCTTCTCCAATAGGACCAATGTCAACACGTGAACGAGACATTTGTGAAACCTGTAGTCAGGATGGTCTTCGCTGCCAAGGACACTGTGGTCATATAGAAATCCCCTTACCCATCTTTAACCCTGTTTTCTATGATGTATTGAAAAAGCTCCTCCCAATTATATGTCCCTCATGTTTCCGACTCCAGGTTGAAGGTATTTAATCAGAGTTTTGTTTATAAGAATAGTGCAGTTCACCCTTAATTGTCTTAGTATAGCATCCCTCTTGTTCACTAACTTAGAAAACAGTGTAATCTTAGGATATGTAGGTTTTTGTATGATGAGATCAAATCCTGTTATATTTAGACACACATAGGCAAGAAGGCACCATCAAATTGCAGAGAAATAGATTTGTTTATGGTATAATGGATAAGATATGTTATTAGTATGTGCCTGTAATGTAATCATGCAAAATGGGAAGGAATTCATCGGGATAGAACTTATTTGTTTCCAAATACATTATTGCTAAATCCCAGCATTGTTTAATTGAAAAGGCTTTAATGTTATAAAGATTAGATCTGTTAAAGTATTGTGACTCCATTATGCTAAATTTTAAAGAAATTATGAGGTTACTTTTAATGATTTATATAGAAATACAAAGTACTTTAAAGGCAAAGGGGATAAAAGTGCGTGCTCCAATTACAGAGGTATAAGTTTGTTGAGTATTCCAGGGAAGTTATATGGGAGGGTAAAGATTGAGAGGGTGAAGGCATGTACACAGCATCAGATTGGGGAAGAGCAGTGTGGTTTCAGAAGTGGTAGAGGTTGTGTGGATCAGGTGTTTGCTTTGAAGAGTGTATGTGAGAAATACTTAGAAAAGCAAATGGATTTGTATGTAGCATTTATGGATCTGGAGAAGGCATATGAGAGTTGATAGAGATGCTCTGTGGAAGGTATTAAGAATATGTGGTGTGGGAGGCAAGTTTTAGAAGCAGTGAAAAGTGTTTTATCGAGGATGTAAGGCATGTGTACGTTTAGGAAGAGAGGAAAGTGATTGGTTCTCAGTGAATGTAGGTTTGCGGCAGGGGTGTGTGATGTCTCCATGGTTGTTTAATTTGTTTATGGATAGGGTTGTTAGGGAGGTGAATGCAAGAGTTTTGGAAAGAGGGGCAAGTATGCAGTCTGTTGCAGATGAGAGAGCTTGGGAAGCGAGTCAGTTGTTGTTCGCTCATGATACAGCGCTGGTGGCTGATTCGTGTGAGAAACTGGTAAAGTGTGTGAAAGAAGAAAGCTGAGAGTAAATGTGAATAAGGACAAGGTTATTAGGTACAGTAGGGTTGAGGGACAAGTTAATTGGGAGGTAAGTCTGAATGGAGAAAAACTGGAGGAAGTGAAGTGTTTTAGATATCTGGGTGTGGATTTAGCAGCGGATGGAACCATGGAAGTGGAAGTGAATCATTGGGTGGGGGGAGGGTGTGAAAGTTTGGGGAGCGTTGAAAAATGTGTAGAAGTCGAGAACTTTACATTGGAAAGCAAAATGGGTATGTTTGAAGGAATAGTGGTTCCAACAATGTTATATGGTTGCGAGGCATGGGCTATAGATAGAGTTGTGTGGAGGAGGGTGGATGTGCTAGAGATGAGATGTTTAAGGACAATATTTGGTGTGAGATGGTTTGATCAAGTAAGTAATGAAAGGGTACCAGAGATGTGTGGTAACAAAAAGAGTGTGGTTGAGAGAGCAGAAGAGGGTGTTTTGAAGTGGTTTGGTTGCATGGAGAGAATGAGTGAGGAAAGATTGACAGAGGATATATGTGTCACAGGTGGAGGGAACGAGGAGAAGGGGGAGACCAAATTGGAGGTGGAAAGATGGAGTGAAAAAGATTTTGAGCGATCAGGGCCTGAACATGCAGGAGGGTGAAAGGTGTGCAAGGAATAGAGTGAATTGGAACGATGTGGTATACCGGGGTCGACGTGCTGTCAATGGATTGAACCAGGGCATGTGAAGTGTCTGGGGTAAACCATGGAAAGTTTTGTGGGGCCTGGATGTGGAAAGAGAGCTGTGGTTTTGGTCCATTATACATGAAAGCTAGAGACTGAGTGTGAACGAATGGGGCCTTTGTTGTCTTTTCCTAGTGCTACCTCGTGCACATGCATGGAGAGGGGGTTTTCATTTCATGTGTGGTAGGGTGGTGACAGGAATGAATAAGGGCAGACAGTATGAATTATATACATGTGTATATATGTATATGTCTGTGTGTATATATATATATATATGTATACGTTGAGATGTATAGGTATGTATATGTGCGTGTGTGGACGTTTATGTATATACATGTGTATGTAGGTGGGTTGGGCCATTCTTTTGTTTGTTTCCTTGCACTACCTCGCTAGCATGGGAGACAGCGACAAAGTATATAATATACATATATAATATGATTATCCCTGGGGATAGGGGATTAAGAATACCTCCCACGTATTCCCTGCGTGTCGTAGAAGGCGACTAAAAGGGGAGGGAGCCGGGGGCTGGAAATCCTCCCCTCTCTTTTTTTTTTCCAAAAGAAGGAACAGAGGGGGCCAGGTGAGGATATTCCAAAAAAGGCCCAGTCCTCTGTTCTTAACGCTACCTCGCTAATGCGGGAAATGGCGAATAGTTTAAAAGAAAGAAAGATGTAATATGATATATATTTTTCTTTTCTTTAATACTATTCGCCATTTCCCGCATTAGGGAGGTAGCGTTAAGAACAGAGGACTGGGCCCTTGAGGGAATATCCTCATGTGGCCCGCTTCTCTGTTCCTTCTTTTAGAAAATTAAAAAGAAATGGGAGGGGAGGATTTCCAGCCCCCCCGCTCCCTTCCCCTTTTAGCCACCTTCTACGACACGCAGGGAATACGTGGGAAGTATTCTTTCTCCCCTATCCCCAGGGATATGATATATATATGTTTGTATAGTGTTGGAAAGGATCACAGTTTTGCACGTGATCAAGATATTCCTATGAGTCCACGGGGAAAATGAAACACGATAAGTTCCTAAGTGCACTTTTGTGTAATAATCACATCATCAGTGGAAACACAAGAGATAAATGTAACAGTCAGTTTATATACATCGAAGAGACGAAGCTAGGACGCCATTCGGTAAACATGCGATTGTCCAAGATCCTGTGGACTCAGGAATATATGTATAATATATGCAAAGTACTGTATAACATGAGCATGTGATGTTTTCACTTTAAATTCAGTATATTCTGCTATTTTACATGGACCGTGTAAGGAGGAAGGAACTCAGATGGCCAGAACTAAAGCTTGTCATATTTCCATGAATATTACAGCTAACCAGTCAGTACCACTGTCATTCTCTCTCTTGAGAATTTCTGTTGTAGTCCCATCCACTATAGCTGCTTTGCCACACTTCGTTTTTCACAGGGCATTCGTTGCCTCTTCCCTTTTCAACAAAACTCTTTCCATGCCTCTTTTGCTTTGCACACTTCCATAGTCCACCACTTTACATCTGTCACCCTGTCACCTAATGTGTATTCAGCAGCCCTTCTAAATACCATCTTCTGTTCATCTGTTCTTTGCCTGTTACCTCTTCCCCTTCTGTTTTTCCCTTTTTTGTTCCTGTTTGTTCTCCTCACACTATTCACCTTCTTTCTGACCATTTCCTGATTCACCCTGAAGTTTGCTGGTAATGTACTTTCTCATACCAGCTTTCATTTGCCCCTTTTTCAGTCCCTGCACCATCCCCCTGACCTGCCACCTTCTCTTGTACATCTCTTAATCTCTCACCCTAGTTCCATTCAGATATCACTTTTCTATTCATTAACAGCTTAATCCTTATCCCAACACTCACTACTCTTTTTAACACAACCACATGCCACCTTGTAGAATGTGCATGCCACATACATCTCTCACACCTGTAAGCACTGCTTCCTGAAATTCCTCCCATTCCTAACCTTTTCCCCTAATAATATATACTTTCACCATTTACCATTCTTCACCCGATCTCACACAACCCTCCTTTTCAAGTTTGCTTACTTTCATCCCCTTCTTCCCTCCCCTATCATTTCCTCTTTTCCAAAAGTTTTCTACAAGATTCAGCATGCCAGTTATTACATACTGTGTAATGCCTGCTTACCATTAGCCCACCCATCCACCACACACGGCTGCACACTCTTACATATTTCCCCCCCCCCCCCCCCCCTTTTTCTTTTTTTTACTGGGTTCTCTAGATCATCAGTTATTTTCCAGTTCACAACCTTCTGATTATACCTTCAGTAGTCACATCACCCACTCTTCCTTTTAAATCACTTATCAGTTTTACTTGTTCCTTCTTAGCAACATTCTTGATCTGCTCACTCAGCTATTCCCAGAACTCTTTCCTCTCTTCCTTATTTATCTCTTTACCAGGTGCATGTACACTAACAGTCACTCATCTCTCGTAATCCACTTTCATTTTCTTTCTCATCATCAGTCACCTATGCTCTTTCACGCATTCCCAAAACTCCTCTTTGTTCTCACTTTCACACCAACCCCAGGCTTTACCCCAAAGATATTCCCAAGCCATGCTACCCACTTCCCCTTGAGCTTTATTTCACTCAGAGCCAGGTCTCTCTCCCCAAAGACACTATTTGTCTGTCTTTTTTTCTTCCTTTTTACATTCTAGCACATTCAGACACCCTAGTTCACTCAGCTAACCCAGCCTGAGCCTTTCAGGAGGATGAGCACTTCTTTTTTTTGTTCTTGTTTGCTGTTTCCCACACTAGTGAGGTAGCATCAGGAACAGTCAAATGGGAAAGGAATGTGATATATTTTGGAGGTGGCCTTTTATATTTTGATTTAGAATTGGATGTGTATAGTGAAGTACATTTTCAGAACCTCAAGCATTGGGGTTTAGATACCAAATGAAACTCCTTCGTGAGGGGTATGGTCAACAAGCCTTAGATCTGACAGATATAATATCAAAGACGATATCAACCAAGAAGGAGACAACTGAGGTCAGTTCATCCTAAAAGTTTTTATATTTGTATACTGTATTTAGTCACTGATCCCTAATTGTGTTCTTTTCATTTTTATAGTATCCAGCTTGATTTAATCCACCATTGCAGGGTAGAGTTTAGACTAAACCTTTGAGTTGATATCCTTGTTTGGGTTCTTTTGTTTCTACTTTCAAAAAGTAATGATAGAGAAGGGGAAGATTTTCATTCCTCAGGTCCTATCCCTTTTACTCACCTTCCATTACTTGTATTCTTTCTTCTTTAACCCTTCAAGTCAATCTTTCTTCATATATGCAGTGCCTGTGTAACCCCTCCACCCATATGTTTACAAATTGAAATTTCCTGCCACTGTTCCAAGGCTAGTTCTTGAATGGAGTATGGGAGAAGGTTGTATGGGTGCTGAATACCTGTATGGAGGGAAAGGAGCTACATAGAGCTTCTGGGTGCACTGAGGAGTTAGTGGGAGAGATTGCCATCAGTGAGGATAAAGAGTATCTTTGATGGCACAGTGATCCCAACGAAGTTTTATTGGTTGATTCTTTGGCCCTAAATGCAAAAGAAAGGAGGAAGGTGGCTGTGTTGGAAATGAAATACCTTTAGATACTGCCTGAAGAGAAGTGTTTGTTTAGGATAGGACTTTGATACCTTATTGAATAATACTGCCAGCCTTCTAATGATATGGAAGTTGAAGTGAACCTTGGTTGTTTGATTCCAGTGTTATGGTGATGATTTGGCATACCTATTTTTATATTTGGGATAGAATTTATATGTAGGAAATGTATAGCAAATATCTAAGGGAAATATAAAGAGAGGTATGTTGAGTTCATTGTATTTCTTATTTATGGGTGATGAACATAGAGATCCAGACAGCAATGATAGGGATCTATAAAGGGCAATGATAGAATTCTACAGAGGGCATTGATAGAGATCCACAGAGGGCAGTGATAGAGATCCACAGAGGGCAGTGATAGAGTTTTACAGATGGCAGTGACAGAGACCTACAGAGGGTAGTGATAGAGATCTTCAGAGGGCAGTGATAGAGATCTACAGAGGGCAGTGATATATCTACAGAAGTGAATATCTACTGGAGGCTTATGTTCCTGTATCAACACCAAGAAACATTTGATTATAATTCAGAAATTTTAGTTACTTTGCTTAGAATAGATGGTACTCTGCTCAAGGATTGTTCTGATATTCATTACTTTGCATAGATTGTGATTGTGCTCTGTTATTAATTTTGTCTTCTCTTTTAAAGGTATCAACAGGGACAAATGACAGAGACATCAAAGGGACTGAAAAGGACTTCAATAAGACCCATATTATGCAAAGACTTGAAAAAACACTAAAAAGATATTACAGTGATTTGATTAAAGGTAACTATGAAGTACCATGTACAATAAAATTATATGTTTTCTTTGTTCTCCATAACTTGTGTACTTGTGTGCTTACTCAGAATTCTAGCTTGAAGTATTTTATTTATTTTATTGTACTTTGTTGCTGTCTCCTGCGTTTGCGAGGTAGCGCAAGGAAACAGACGAAAGAAATGGCCCAACCCACCCCCATACACATGTATATACATACATCCACACACGCAAAATATACATACCTACACAGCTTTCCATGGTTTACCCCAGACGCTTCACATGCCCCGATTTAATCCACTGACAGCACGTCAACCCCGGTATACCACATCGCTCCAATTCACTCTATTCCTTGCCCTCCTTTCACCCTCCTGCATGTTCAGGCCCCGATCACACAAAATCTTTTTCACACCATCTTTCCACCTCCAATTTGGTCTCCCTCTTCTCCTCGTTCCCTCCACCTCTGACACATATATCCTCTTGGTCAATCTTTCCTCACTCATTCTCTCCATGTGCCCAAACCATTTCAAAACACCCTCTTCTGCTCTCTCAACCACGCTCTTTTTATTTCCACACATCTCTCTTACCCTTACGTTACTTACTCGATCAAACCACCTCACACCACACATTGTCCTCAAACATCTCATTTCCAGCACATCCATCCTCCTGCGCACAACTCTATCCATAGCCCACGCCTCGCAACCATACAACATTGTTGGAACCACTATTCCTTCAAACATACTCATTTTTGCTTTCCGAGATAATGTTCTCGACTTCCACACATTCTTCAAGGCTCCCAGAATTTTTGCCCCCTCCCCCACCCTATGATCCACTTCTGCTTCCATGGTTCCATCCGCTGCCAGATCCACTCCCAGATATCTAAAACACTTCACTTCCTCCAGTTTTTCTCCATTCAAACTCACCTCCCAATTGACTTGACCCTCAACCCTACTGTACCTAATAACCTTGCTCTTATTCACATTTACTCTTAACTTTCTTCTTTCACACACTTTACCAAACTCAGTCACCAGCTTCTGCAGTTTCTCACATGAATCAGCCACCAGCGCTGTATCATCAGCGAACAACAACTGACTCACTTCCCAAGCTCTCTCATCCCCAACAGACTTCATACTTGCCCCTCTTTCCAAAACTCTTGCATTCACCTCCCTAACAACCCCATCCATAAACAAATTAAACATCCATGGAGACATCACACACCCCTGCCGCAAACCTACATTCACTGAGAACCAATCACTTTCCTCTCTTCCTACACGTACACATGCCTTACATCCTCGATAAAAACTTTTCACTGCTTCTAACAACTTGCCTCCCACACCATATATTCTTAATACCTTCCACAGAGCATCTCTATCAACTCTATCATATGCCTTCTCCAGATCCATAAATGCTACATACAAATCCATTTGCTTTTCTAAGTATTTCTCACATACATTCTTCAAAGCAAACACCTGATCCACACAAACTCTACCACTTCTGAAACCACACTGCTCTTCCCCAATCTGATGCTCTGTACATGCTTTCACCCTCTCAATCAATACCCTCCCATATAATTTACCAGGAATACTCAACAAACTTATACCTCTGTAATTTGAGCACTCACTCTTATCCCCTTTGCCTTTGTACAATGGCACTATGCACGCATTCCGCCAATCCTCAGGCACCTCACCATGAGTCATACATACATTAAATAACCTTACCAACCAGTCAACAATACAGTCACCCCCTTTTTTAATAAATTCCACTGCAATACCATCCAAACCTGCTGCCTTGCCGGCTTTCATCTTCCGCAAAGCTTTTACTACCTCTTCTCTGTTTACCAAATCATTTTCCCTAACCCTCTCACTTTGCACACCACCTCGACCAAAACACCCTATATCTGCCACTCTATCATCAAACACATTCAACAAACCTTCAAAATACTCACTCCATCTCCTTCTCACATCACCACTACTTGTTATCACCTCCCCATTTGCGCCCTTCACTGAAGTTCCCATTTGCTCCCTTGTCTTACACACTTTATTTACCTCCTTCCAGAACATCTTTTTATTCTCCCTAAAATTTAATGATACTCTCTCACCCCAACTCTCATTTGCCCTTTTTTTCACCTCTTGCCCCTTTCTCTTGACCTCCTGTCTCTTTCTTTTATACGTCTCCCACTCTACTGCATTTTTTCCCTGCAAAAATCGTCCAAATGCCTCTCTCTTCTCTTTCACTAATACTCTTACTTCTTCATCCCACCACTCACTACCCTTTCTAATCAACCCACCTCCCACTCTTCTCATGCCACAAGCATCTTTTGCGCAATCCATCACTGATTCCCTAAATACATCCCATTCCTCCCCCACTCCCCTTACTTCCATTGTTACTTTATTTAGTTTCAGAAAAAAAATGTTAGAATTAGGTTTTGTTAATTAATGATATTTTTTTTTAATCTTTGATTTACAGATGGTGGATGTTGCCCTGAGACCTCAACATCAAACATCAAGGCTATCCAAATACAGCTCATTCAAAAATTCTTTAAAAGATCTTCTGGTAAATTGAGATGTATGTTCTGCCAGAAGACGAGGATGAAAATTTCTTTTCAAAATTCACGTTTTATGAAACTTTCCTATGTAGACTCCAAGACAAAGAAAACCAGAGATGAAGAGAAACAGGAAGAAGATGAAGAGAAACAGGAAAAAGATGAATCATCTAGTGTTGTGATGGATGATCAGTCCTACATCACATCTAACCAAGTATGCTCTACAAAATCTCTTTGTAGCTTGAGTTGTGTAATATATTCAGTGAAGGGGTCCTAGGGTTATAGAATTAGTTAAATGAATTGTATGAAATAGCTCATGTTTTTATGTACTGTTCATTGTGATATTTTTTGATATTTCATACTTGTATTTTGTTTTAAATATTTTCCTAGATTATTTGTTCTGTGATGGTAGAATGAATTGGAAGTAGTATTGTAATGCCTATCCCAGAGCAAGTTCTGCTGCAAACGTTTTGTACAGAACCAGGTAGGTTGAAATACACTGAAGGAGATTGGCCGCCAGTAGATTGACACCAATCCCGGGAATCAGCCGATAGTAGGCATATACAAGACTTGACACTTTGATAAGTGATATCATCTTAACCTCAGCATGATATAAATGAACTAGAATCACTGGATGAATTCTCCCTTGTAACAAATAGTGAAAATTGCATTGAAGAAGAAAATTATAGTTTTGACTACTAATGTTTTTATTTGAAAATAGCATCATAGGTTTAGCGAATGATAGTGTCTCGGGCCATGTTTTTACACTTCAATGGTTTATAGATGAATTGAATTATTACACTTGGGTTTGTTAGTAATGATATGCCTCCATTGCAAGGTCAGGAACCTTGATGTTTTTGGGTCTTTGTATTGATAGCAGCAGTATTATCAGCAGTGAGTGAAAAGTTGGGCTTACATAATGTGTTGAGTGGTTGCTGATGTTATTATTTCTGTTAAACTGCAATACTTTATTGGGATTTGTGTTGGGAAAATATGTTATTAGTTTTTGCAACACCTGTTTAAGCATAGCATAGAAAGCTTTACCTGTTAATGTGATACATCTTTGATGACTCCCTACAGGCTCAAATTATCATGCAAAAGTGTTGGATGGTAGAGAAAGACTTGCTGAAGTGCTTATACCCTATACTATCATCATCTAAGCTGGAGTATCCTACTGATATGTTCTTCCTGAAGACGATATTAGTCATACCTCCAAAGTACCGTCCATGTGGTAAACAGGATGGTATAATTGTAGAACATGAAACTAGTGTGCTTCTGAAGGTAAAGAAAACTAAATCATTTATGAATGTACTACAGCTGTCTTGGATTATCCAAGTATCATTCATATTTTTATATCTCTTGTTGCTTTACCTGTTTTAGCAATGTAGCAACAGGAACAAATGAACAATGACCATGTTTTTCAAACTGCACTGTAATATGATATGTATACGTATATGTACGCTACCTCGCTGATGCGGGAAATGGCGAATAGTATGAAAGAATGTATATGTATATGGATTTGTATGTAGCATTTATGGATCTGGAGAAGGCATATGATAGAGTTGATAGAGATTGTCTGTGGAAGGTATTAAGAATATATGGTGTGGGAGGCAAGTTGTCAGAAGCAGTGAACAGTTTTTATCAAGGATGCAAGGCATGTGTACGTGTAGGAAGAGAGGAAAGTGATTGGTTCTCAGTGAATGTAGGTTTGCGGCAGGAGTGTGTGATGTCTCCATAGTTGTTTGATTTGTTTATGGATGGGGTTGTTAGGGAGGTGAATGCAAGAGTTTTGGAAAGAGGGGCAAGTATGCAATCTGTTGTGGATGAGAGAGCTTGGGAAGTGAGTCAGTTGTTGTTCGCTGATGATACAGCGCTGGTGGCTGATTCATGTGAGAAACTGCAGAAGCTGGTGACTGAGTTTGGTAAAGTGTGTGAAAGAAGAAAGTTAAGAGTAAATGTGAATAAGAGCAAGGTTATTAGGTACAGTAGGGTTGAGGGTCAAGTCAATTGGGAGGTAAGTGTGAATGGAGAAAAACTGGAGGAAGTGAAGTTTTTAGATATCTGGGAGTGGATTTGGCAGCGGATGGAACCATGGAAGCGGAAGTGAATCATAGGGTGGGGGAGGGGGCGAAAGTTCTGGGAGCCTTGAAGAATGTGTGGAAGTCGAGAACTTTATCTCGGAAAGCAAAAATGGGTATGTTTGAAGGAATAGTGGTACCAACAATGTTGTATGGTTGCGAGGCGTGGGCTATGGATAGAGTTGTGTGGAGGAGGGTGGATGTGATGGAAATGAGATGTTTGAGGACAATATGTGGTGTGAGGTGGTTTGATCGAGTAAGTAATAATAGGGTAAGAGAGATGTGTGGTAATAAAAAGAGTGTGGTTGAGAGAGCAGAAGAGGGTGTGTTGAAATGGTTTGGTCACATGGAGAGAATGAGTGAGGAAAGATTAACCAAGAGGATATACGTGTCAGAGGTGGAGGGAACGAGGAGAAGTGGAAGACCAAATTGGAGGTGGAAAGATGGAGTGAAAAATATTTTGAGTGACCGGGGCCTGAACATGCAGGAGGGTGAAAGGCGTGCAAGGAATAGAGTGAATTGGAATGATGTGGTATACCGGGGTCGACATGCTGTCAGTGGATTGAACCAGGGCATGTGAAGCGTCGGGTGAACCATGGAAAGTTGTGTGGGGCCTGGATGTGGAAAGGGAGCTGTGGTTTTGATGCATTATTACATGACAGCTGGAGACTGAGTGTGAGCGAATGGGGCCTTTTTTGTCTTTTCCTAGCACTAACTCGCACACATGAGGGGGGAGGGTGTTGTTATTTCATGTGTAGCAAGGTGGCGATGGGAATGAATAAAGGCAGACAGTATGAATTATGTACATGTGTATATATGTATATGTCTGTGTGTGTATATATATGCATACGTTGAGATGTATAGGTATGTATATTTGCGTGTGTGGACGTGTATGTATATACATGTGTATGTGGGTGGGTTGGGCCATTCTTTCGTCTGTTTCCTTGCGCTACCTCGCTAACGTGGGAGACAGCGACAAAGCAAAATGAATATATAAATGAAAATGTATTGTAATTGACATAGACTTCAGGATATTATTTATGGCATTTTGCTGGTTTGAGGCTGCACTACTTGCAAAGGCAGGGAAATGATGGAATCCCATAAATGAAGGTACTGGACTGTACTGCTCTCTATCCTGTGACGGTGACATAACTCTTGAAGGTAACTTGCAGATAGAGTCTTGTAACACCTCCATTTATCCTTTTTTTTTTCCTTCTTTGCTATTCACTATTTCCCATGGTAGTGAGGAAACACCACAAACAAAGAAATGGCCTGTCACTCGCATCCACCCTCTTACTGTCATATGCACTGCATTGGAACCACAGCACTGTACCACAACCAAGTCCCATTAACCCTCTGTTGTTTTCCCTGACCACTCCATTTGCCCTGTTCAGTCCATTGAAAGCACAGTGCCCTTTGTTTACCGCATTGCTCCAATTTACTCTATATTTTGCATGCCTTACACCCTCCTATATGTTTAGGCCCTGAGCATTCTAAACCTTTTTCGATCTGTCCTTTTGTCTTCATCAAGTAGAGTATAAGCAGCTCAACTAATGAACTCCTCCATGTTAAATCTTCTCAACTTGACCCACTTGTCCTACGCTGCAATTTTGATTCACTTTCCCACTTTGGATTTTGCTTCAGAGAGCTGGCTGATTGTGTTACCCCACCATTTGCTTGGCCACATAATACTTGGCAGTCTGCTGCATCATATGATTACTGTGTGGCGATTGGTAACTTAAGAGGGGACTATTTTGATAACTGTTTCTTTTTGTGCACTTTGATGCTTTGAAAACTCAAGAGGGGACTATTTTGATAACTGTTTCTTTTTGTACACTTTGATGCTTTGAAACTTTCTTCCCCCCTATATCCTTCATTATATTTCAGTGAGGACCTGATGTTGATGTGCACTTTTGTCTGTGACTGGAGACCCAGACTTTAAAAAGGGACCATACAAATATGTGACACAAAAAGCTTTGTAGTTGTGAGATTGGTTAGACATAGTGAATGTTTTATTACTTGATTTTTATTATTTAACAAATTTATATATTAATCAACAGAATGTGGTAAGGCTTTCCAAGATCCTTTTATTTCTCATGTCACTGGTGAATGGTACCATCACAGAGTTACCAGAAACTCTAAAGTACATCCTCACTGAAGTACCAGGGGCTACTCCTGCTGAAAAGGTACAGAATGTATGGTACCATATGCAGTGCAGTGTAAACAATCTTTTTGATGGTGACATGAACAACATGGCAAAGATTACCAGGAAAGGTATCAAACAGGTTAGTTTTTTATCTTTTGATTTTTTTTTTTTTTCTAATTACTGTTTCAAGAATGTGAATTTTCATCACACACTCATACATAGACTTACTCATGCATGCCCATAGTGTTGTTAGGATATGTTTTTCAAGTTTGGTCACTGCATTTAAAGAAGCACAAAGAGCTAAACAAAGAAGATACAGTAGAGGAAAACAAAGATGGTATTTGAAATAGGGAAGCTGAATTACATGGAGAGGTTAATGGCTGTAAATTTACCTGTAATGGAAAAGAGAGTAACAGTTAAGCTTCTGAACCATTTTGACATTGCTGCCAGTAAACAGTTCTTCTGTAGATGCAAAAGTTGATCAGCCAGGGGCCTGAATGTGATTTTAAGAAAAAAAGTTGTAAGCGAAGATGTAAAGAAGTACTTTTATCACATTAAAGTGGACAAATAGAGTAAGCTGTGATGAAATAGTGAATACTGACAGCATCAGTTTAAAAAGTTGCATCATCTAATTTTCTCTAGTTTCTCTTCCTTCAAACTCATTATTAATATTATTTATTTATTTATTTTATTTTGCATTGTTGCTGTCTCCCACGTTAGCGAGGTAGCGCAAGGAAACAGACAAAAGAATGGCCCAATCCACCCACATACACATGTATATACATACACGTCCTCACACAGCACATATACATACCTATACATCTCATTGTATACATATATATCTATACACACACAGACATATACATATATACCCATGTACATAATTCATACTGTCTGCCTTTATTCATTCCCATCGCCACCCTGCCACACATAGAATAACAACACCCTCCCCCCTCATGTGTGCGAGGTAGCGCTAGGAAAACACAAAAAAGGCCCCATTCGTTCACACTCAGTCTCTAGCTGTCATGTAATAATGCACCGGAACCACAGCTCCCTTTCCACATCCAGGCCCCACAGAACTTTCCATGGTTTACCCCAGATGCTTCACATGCCCTGCTTTAATCCATTGACAGCACCTCAACCCCGGTATACCACATCGTTCCAATTCACTGTATTCCTTGCACGCCTTTCACCCTCCTGCATGTTCAGGCCCCGATCACTCAAAGTCTTTTCACTCCATCTTTCCACCTCCAATTTGGTCTCCCACTTCTCCTCGTTCCCTCCTCCTCTGACACATATATCCTCTTGGTCAATCTTTCCCCACTCATTCTCTCCATGTGACCAAACCATTTCAAAACACCCTCTTCTGCTCTCTCAACCACACACTTTTTATTACCACACATCTCTCTTACCCTATTATTACTTACTCGATCAAACCACCTCACACCACATATTGTCCTCAAACATCTCATTTCCATCACATCCACCCTCCTCCACACAACTCTATCCATAGCCCACGCCTCGCAACCATATAACATTGTTGGAACCACTATTCCTTCAAACATACCAATTTTTGCTTTCCAAAATAATGTTCTCGACTTCCACACATTCTTCAATGCTCCCAGAACTTTCGCCCCCTCTACCACCGTATGACTCACTTCACTTCCTCCAGTTTGTCTGCATTCAAACTTACCTCCCAATTGACTTGTCCCTCAACCTTACTGTACCTAATAACCTTGCTCTTATTCACATTTACTCTCAACTTTCTTCTTTCACACACTTTACCAAACTGAGTCACCAGCTTCTGCAGTTTCTCACACGAATCAGCCACCAGCACTGTATCATCAGCGAACAACAACTGACTCACACTTCCCAAGCTCTCTCATCCACAACAGACTGCATACTTGCCCCTCTTTCCAAAACTCTTGCATTCACCTCCCTAACAACCCTATCCATAAACAAATTAAACAACCATGGAGACATCACACACCCCTGCCACAAACCTACATTCACTGACAACCAATCACTTTCCTCTCTTCCTACACGTACACTTGCTTAACATCATCGATAAAAACATTTCACTGCTTCTAACAACATGCCTCCCACACCATATATTCTTAATACCTTCCACAGAGCATCTCTATCAACTCTATCATATGCCTTCTCCAGATCCATAAATGCTACATACAAATCCATTTGCTTTTCTAAGTATTTCTTGCATACATTCCTCAAAGCAAACACCTGATCCACACATCCTGTACCTCTTCTGAAACCACACTGCTCTTCCCCAATCTGATGCTGTGTACATGCCTTCACCCTCTCTGTCAATACCCTCCCATATCATTTCCCAGGAATACTCAACAAACTTATACCTCTGTAATTTGAGCACTCACTTTTATCCCCTTTCCCTTTGTACAATGGCACTATGCAAGCATTCCACCAATCCTCAGGCACCTCACCATGAGACACACATACATTAGATAACCTTACCAACCAGTCAACAATACAGTCACCCCCTTTTTTAATAACTTCTACTGCAGTACCATCCAAACCCGCTACCTTGCCGGCTTTCATCTTCCACAAAACTTTTACTACCTCTTCTCTGTTTACCAAATCATTTTCCCTAACCCTCTCACTTTGCACACCACCTCGACCAAAACACCCTATATCTGCCACTTTATCATCAAACACATTCAACAAACCTTCAAAATACTCACTCCATCTCCTCACATCACCACTACTTGTTATCACCTCCCCACCATTAGCCTCCTTTACTGAAGTTACCATTTGTTCCCTTGTCTTATGCACTTTATTTACCTCCTTCCAAAATATCTTTTTATTCTCCCTAAAATTTAATGATACTCTCTCACCCCAACTCTCATTTGCCCTCTTTTTCGCCACTTGCACTTTTCTCATGACCTCCTGCCTCTTTATTATTCTATTACACTTTGTCGCTGTCTCCTGTGTTAGCGAGGTAGCGTAAGGAACCAGATGAAAGAATGGCCCAACCCACCCACATATACATGTATATACTTAAACGCCCACATACGCATATATACATACCTATACATTTCACCGTATCCATACATATACATACACAGACATATACATATATACACATGTACATTTTCATACATGCTGCCTTCATCGATTCCCATCGCCACCCCGCCACACATGAAAATGGCACCCCCATCTCCTGCATGCGCGCGAGGTAGCGCTAGGAAAAGATAACAAAGGCCATACTTGTTCACACTCAGTCTCTAGTTATCATGTGTAATGCACCTAAAGTACAGCTCCCTTTCCACATCCAGGCCCCACAGAACTTTTCATGGTTTACCCCAGACACTTCACATACCCTAGTTCAATCCATTGACAGCACGTTGACCCCGATTTACCACATCATTCCAGTTCACTCTATTTCTTGCATGCCTTTCGCCCTTCTGTATGTTCAGGCCCCGATCACTCAAAATCCTTCCACCTCCAATTTGGTCTCCCACTTCTCGTTCCCTCCACCTCTGACACATATATCCTCTTTGTTAGTCTTTCCTCACTCGTACTCTCCATGTGACCAAACCATTTCAATACACCTTCTTCTGCTCTCTCAACCACACTCTTTTTATTACTACACATCTCTCTTACCCTTTCATAACTTACTCGATCAAACCACCTCACACCACATATTGTCCTCAAACATCTCATTTCCAACACATCCACCCTCCTCCGTTCAACCCTATCTATAGCCCACGCCTCGCAACCATATAACATTGTTGCATCCACTATTCCTTCAAATATACCCAGTTTTGCTCTCCAAGATAACGTTCTCGCCTTCCACATATTTTTCAACGCTCCCAAAACTTTCGCCCCCTCCCCCATCCTGGGACTTGCTTCCATGGTTCCATCTGCTGCTAAATCCACTCCCAGATATCTAAAACACTTCACTTCCTCCGGTTTTTCTCCATTCAAACTTACCTCTCAATTGACTTGTCTCTCAACCTTACTGAACCTAATAACCTTTTGCTTATGTACATTTACTCTCAGTTTTCTTCTGTCTTACACTTTACCAATTTCAGTCACCAGCTTCTGCAGTTTCTCACACGAATCAGCCACCAGCGCTGTATCATCAGCGAACAACTGACTCACTTCCCAAGCCATCTCATCCACAACAGACTCCATACTTGCCCCTTTCTCGAAAGCTCTTGCATTCACCTCCCTAACAACCCCTTCCATAAAAAAATTTAACAACCATGGAGACATCACGCACCCCTGCCACAAACTGACATTCACTGGGAACCAATTACTTTCCTCTCCTCCTACTCATACACATGCCTTTTCACTGCTTCTATTACCTTACCTCCCACACCATATACTCTTGATACCTTCCACAGAATATCTCTATCAACTCTATCATATGCCTTCTCCAGATCTATAAATGCTACATACAAATCCATTTGCTTTTCTAAGTATTTCTCACATACATTCTTCAAAGCAAACACCTGATCCACACATCCTCTACCACTTCTGAAACCACACTGCTCTTCCCCAATCTGATGCTGTGTACATGCTTTCACCCTCTCAATCAATACCCTCCCATATAATTTCCCAGGAATACTCAACAAATTGATACCTCTGTAATTTGAACACTCACCTTTATCCCCTTTGCCTTTGTACAGTGGCACTATGCATGCATTCTGCCAATCCTCAGGCACCTCACCATGAGCCATACATACATTGAATACCTTTACCAACCAGCCAACAACACAGTCACCCCCTTTTTTGAAAAATTCCACTGTAATACCATCCAAACCTGCCACCTTACTGGCTTTCATCTTCTGCAAAGCTTTTACTACCTCTTATCTGTTTACCAGACCATTCTCCCTGACCCTCTCACTTCGCACACCATCTCGACCAAAACACCCTATATATACACATACATATTCATACTTACTAGCCTTCATCATTTCCGGGCGCAACTCCGCCCTACCGGAAACAGCATCGCTACCCCATGCTTCAGCGAGGTAGTGCCAGAAAAACTGACAGAAAAAGGCCACATTCATTCACACTCACTCTCATATGTAATGCACTGAAACCACAGCTCCTTATTCACATCCAGGCCTCAAAGACCTTTCCATGGTTTACCCCAGATGTTTCACATGCCCTGCCTCAGTCCATTGACAGCATGTCAACCCCAGTGTACCACATTGTTCCAATTCACTCTATTCCTTGCATGCCTTTCACCCTCCTGTATGTTCAGGCCCCAATCGCTGAAAATGTTTTTCACTCCATCTTTCCACCTCCAGTTTGGTCTCCTGGTTCTCCTTGTTCCCTCCATCTCTGACACATACATCCTCTTTGTCAATCTTTCCTCATTCTCTCCACATGTCCAACCCATTTCAACACACCCTTTCTGCTTTCTCAACTACACTTATTATTTCCACACATCTCTCTACCGTTTCATTACTTAGTCAAACCACCTCACACCACATACTGTCCTCAGACATTTCATTTCCAACACATCCACCCTCCTCTGTACAACCATATATATAGCCCATGCCTTGCAACCATCTAAAATTGTTGGAAGTACTATTCCTTCTAACATACCCATTTTTGCTCTCCGAGATAACATTCTCTCCTACACATTCTTCATTGCTCCCAGAACCTTCGTGTCTCCCCCCTCTCTCTCACCGTGACTCACTTCTGTGGTTCCATTTGCTGCTTTCTCTCTCACCCTGTGACTCACTTCCATGATTCCATTTGCTGCTAAGTCCACTCCCAGATATATAAAACACTTCACTTCCTCCAATTTTTCTCCATTTAAACTTGCACCCCAATTAACTTGTCCCTCATCCCTACTGAACCAAGTAACCTTGCTCTTTTTCACGTTTACTCTCAACTTTCTCCTTTCACACACTTTTTCAAACTCAGTCACCAGCTTCTGCAGTTTCTCACTTACATCAGCCACCAGCGCTGTATCATCAGCGAACAACAACTGACTCACTTCCCAGGAACAACTGACTCACTGCCCAGGCCCTCTCATTCTCAACAGTCTGCATACTCACTCCTCTCTCCAAAACTCTAGCTCTTACCTTCCTAACCACCCTATCCATAAACAAATTAACCATGGGGACATCATACATCCCTACTGCCGACTGACCTTCACTGGGAACCAGTCACTCTCCTCTCTTCCTACTGATACACATGCCTTACATCCTTGATGAGAACTTTTCACTGCTTCTGGCAGCTTACTTCCTACACCATATACTCTTAAGATCTTCCACAAAGCATCTTTATCAACCCTATCATATGCCTTCTCCAGATCCATAAATGCCACATACAAATCCATTGGTTTTTCTAAGTATTTCTCACACATATTCTTCAAAGCAAACACCTGATCCACACATCCTGTACCACTTCTGAAACCACACTGCTCCTCCCCAATTTGACACTGTTATTGTTATTATTTTCTTCGTTCTTTCATGTTTGCTCACCATTTTCCGCATTAACAAGTCATTCCCTCATTCCCAGGAACAGATGAAGAAATGCTGTATTGCTTACATCCATTCTCAAGCTGCTTTTGATGTTTTTCTTTTTTATATATATTATCTTCATTTTCCTGTTTCTGTTCTCTTGGACTCCTCACTATTAAAAAGGATTCGATGGAGGCAGCAAGTATGTATATGTACATTTGTATTCATATGCCTGTGTATATATATGTATGTATACTTTGAAATGGTTTTTTTTTTTTTTTTTTATATACTTTGTTGCTGTCTCCCGCGTTTGCGAGGTAGCGCAAGGAAACAGACGAAAGAAATGGCCCAACCCACCCCCATACACATGTATATACATACATCCACACACGCAAATATACATACCTACACAGCTTTCCATGGTTTACCCCAGATGCTTCACATGCCGTGATTCAATCCACTGACAGCACGTCAACCCCGGTATACCACATCGCTCCAATTCACTCTATTCCTTGCCCTCCTTTCACCCTCCTGCATGTTCAGGCCCCGATCACACAAAATCTTTTTCACTCCATCTTTCCACCTCCAATTTGGTCTCCCTCTTCTCCTTGCTCCCTCCACCTCCGACACATATATCCTCTTGGTCAATCTTTCCTCACTCATCCTCTCCATGTGCCCAAACCACTTCAAAACACCCTCTTCTGCTCTCTCAACCACGCTCTTTTTATTTCCACACATCTCTCTTACCCTTACGTTACTCACTCGATCAAACCACCTCACACCACACATTGTCCTCAAACATCTCATTTCCAGCACATCCATCCTCCTGCGCACAACTCTATCCATAGCCCACGCCTCGCAACCATACAACATTGTTGGAACCACTATTCCTTCAAACATACCCATTTTTGCTTTCCGAGACAATGTTCTCGACTTCCACACATTCTTCAAGGCCCCCAGAATTTTCGCCCCCTCCCCCACCCTATGATCCACTTCTGCTTCCATGGTTCCATCCGCTGCCAGATCCACTCCCAGATATCTAAAACACTTCACTTCCTCCAGTTTTTCTCCATTCAAACTCACCTCCCAATTGACTTGACCCTCAACCCTACTGTACCTAATAACCTTGCTCTTATTCACATTTACTCTTAACTTTCTTCTTCCACACACTTTACCAAACTCCGTCACCAGCTTCTGCAGTTTCTCACATGAATCAGCCACCAGCGCTGTATCATCAGCGAACAACAACTGACTCACTTCCCAAGCTCTCTCATCCCCAACAGACTTCATACTTGCCCCTCTTTCCAAAACTCTTGCATTTACCTCCCTAACAACCCCATCCATAAACAAATTAAACAACCATGGAGACATCACACACCCCTGCCGCAAACCTACATTCACTGAGAACCAATCACTTTCCTCTCTTCCTACACGTACACATGCCTTACATCGTCCTTTGAAATGTATAGGTATGTATATGTGCATGTGTGGGCATTTATGTATATACATGTGTATGTGGGTGGGTTGGGCCATTCTTTCATCTGTTTCCTTGTGGTACCTCACTTACACAGGAGACAGCGGCTACATATAATGAAAAATGATCACTACAGAACTACTTGTAGATATTTTCAGACCTATTCCCTCAGGATTCTTTAGACAAGTTTAAAACACGTTAGTGTGAATATGTACATGTGTATGTATGTATATGCCCATGTATATATATATGTATGCATACTTTGAAATGTTTTGAAGTGTTTTGGGAGCAGCTGAGTGAGTGTGTTAGTAGTTTTGATGCTGGAGACCGGGTTATAGTGATGGGTGATTTGAATGCGAAGGCGAGTAATGTAGCAGTTGAGGGAATAATTGGTGTACATGGGGTGTTCAGTGTTGTAAATGAAAATGATGAAGAGCTTGGAGATTTAAGTGCTGAAAAAGGACTGATGATTGGGAATAACTGGTTTAAAAAGAGATATACATAAGTATACGTACGTAAGTAGGAGAGATGGCCAGAGAGCGTTATTTGATTACGTGTTAATTGATAGGCGCGCGAGAGAGACTTTTGGATGTTAATGTGCTGAGAGGTGCAACTGGAGGGATGTCTGATCATTATCTTGTGGAGGCAAAGATGAAGATTTGTTGAAGTTTTCAGAAAAGAAGAGAGAATTTTGGGGTGAAAAGAGTGGTGAGAGTAAGTGAGCTTGGGACAGAGACTTGTGTGAGGAAGTACCAGGAGAGACTGAGTACAGAATGGAAAAAGGTGAGAACAAAGGACGTAAGGGGAGTGAAGGAGGAATGGGATGTATTTAGGGAAGCAGTGATGGCTTGTGCAAAAGATGCTTGTGGCATGAGAAGCATGGGAGGTGGGCAGGTTAGAAAGGGTAGTGAGTGGTGGGATGAAGGAGTAAGATTAGTAGTGAAAGAGAAGGGAGAGGCATTTGGACGATTTTTGCAGGGAAATAATGCAAATGAGTGGGAGATGTATAAAAGAAAGAGGGAGGAGGTCAATAGAAAGGTGCAAGAGGTGAAAAAGAGGGCAAATGAGAGTTGGGGTGAGAGTATCATTAAATTTTAGGGAGAATGAAAATATGTTTTGGAAGGAGGTATATAGAGTGCGTAAGACAAGGGAACAAATGGGAACTTCATTGAAGGGGCTAATGGGGAGGTGATAACAAGTAGTGATGATGTGAGAAGGAGGTGGAGTGAGTATTTTGAAGGTTTGTTGAATGTGTTTGATGATAGAGTGGCAGATATAGGGTGTTTTGGTTGAGGTGGTGTGCAAAGTGAGAGGGTTAGGGAAAATGATTTGGTAAACAGAGAAGAGGTAGTAAAAGCTCTGCGGAAGATGAAAGCCGGCAAGGCAGCAGGTTTGGATGGTATTGCAGTGGAATTTATTAAAAAAAAGGGGTTTTGTTGACTGGTTGGTAAGGTTATTTAATGTATGTATGACTCATGGTGAGGTGCCTGAGGATTGGTGGAATGCTTGCATAGTGCCATCGTACAAAGGGAAAGGGGATAAAAGTGAGTGCTCAAATTACAGAGGTATAAGTTTGTTGAGTATTCCTGGTAAATTATATATGAGGGTTTTGATTGAGAGGGTGAAGGCATGTACAGAGCATCAGATTGGGGAAGAGCAGTGTGGTTTCAGAAGTGGTAGAGTTTGTGTGGATCAGGTGTTTGCTTTGAAGAATGTATGTGAGAAATACTTAGAAAAGCAAATGGATTTGTATGTAGCGTTTATGGATCTGGAGAAGGCATATGATAGAGTTGATAGAGATGCTCTGTGGAAGGTATTAAGAATATATGGTGTGGGAGGCAAGTTGTCAGAAGCAGTGAAAAGTTTTTATCAAGGATGTAAGGCATGTGTATATGTAGGAAGAGAAGTAAGTGATTGGTTTTCAGTGAATGTAGGTTTGCGATAGGGGTGTGTGATGTCTCCATGGTTGTTTGATTTGTTTATGGATGGGGTTGTTAGGGAGGTGAATTTAAGAGTTTTGAAAAGAGAGGCAAGTATGCAGTCTGTTGTGGATGAGAGAGCTTAGGAAGTGAGTCAGTTGTTGTTCGCTGATGATACAGCACTGGTGGCTGATTCATGTGAGAAACTGCAGAAGCTGGTGACTGAGTTTGGTAAAGTGTGTGAAAGAAGAAAGCTGAGAGTAAATGTAAATGAGAGCAAGGTTATTAGGTACAGTAGGGTTGAAGGACAAGTCAATTGGGAGGTAAGTTTGAATGGAGAAAAACTGGAGGAAGTGAAGTGTTTTAGATATCTGGGTGTGGATTTGGCAGCGGATGGAACTATGGAAGCGGAAGTGAGTCATAGGGTGGGGGAGGGGGCGAAAGTTCTGGGAGCGTTGAAGAATGTGTGGAAAATAAGAACATTATCTCGGAAAGCAAAAATGGGTATGTTTGAAGGAATAGTGGTTCCAACAATGTTATATGGTTGCGAGGCGTGGGCTATGGATAGTGTTGTGCAGAGGAGGGTGGATGTGCTGGAAATGAGATGTTTGAGGACAATATGTGGTTTGATCGAGTAAGTAATGAAAGGGTAAGAGAGATGTGTGGTAATAAAAAGAGTGTGGTTGAGAGAGCAGAAGAGGGTGTTTTGAAATGGTTTGGTCACATGGAGAGAATGAGCGAGGAAAGATTGACCAAGAGGATATATGTGTCAGAGGTGGAGGGAACGTGAAGTGGGAGACCAAATTGGAGGTGGAAAGATGGAGTGAAAAAGATTTTGAGTGATCAGGGCCTGAACATGCAGGAGGGTGAAAGGCGTGCAAGGAATAGAGTGAATTGGAACGATGTGGTATACCGGGGTCGATGCGCTGTCAATGGATTGAAGCAGGGCAAGTGATGCGTCTAGGGTAAACTATGGAAAGTTGTGTGGGGCCTGGATGTGGAAAGGGAGCTGTGGTTTCGGTGCATTATTACATGATAGCTAGAGACTGAGAGTGAATGAATGTACCCTTTGTTTTCTTTTCCTAGCGCTACCTCGCACACATGAGGGGGGTTGTTATTTTATGTGTGGCGGGGTGGCGATGGGAATGAATAAAGGCAGACAGTATGAGTTATGTATGTGTACATATGTATATGTCTGTGTGTATATATATGTATACGTTGAGATGTATAGGTATGTATGTGCATGTGTGGACGTGTATGTATATACATGTATATGTGGGTGGGTTGGGCCATTCTTTCGCCTGTTTCCTTGTGGTACCTCGCTAACGTGGGATACAGCGACAAAGCAAAATAAATAAATGAATAGATATACTTTGAAATGTATAGGTATTTATATGTGCATGTGTGGGCATTTATGTATATGCATGTGTATGTGGGTGGGTTGGGCCATTCTTTCATCTGTTTCCTTGTGGTACCTCGCTAACACAGGACACAGCGACTACATATAATAAAGAAAAATAATCACTACAGAGCTACTTGTAGATATTTTTCAGACCTATTCCCTCAGGATTCTTTAGACAAGTTTAAAACACATTAGTGTGAATATGTACATGCGTATGTTTGTATATGCCTATGTATATATATGTATGTATGCATGTGTGGGTGTTTATGTATATGTATATGCATATCTACAGAACTACTTGTGGATATTTTCAGACCTATTCCCTCAGGATTCTTTAGACAAGTTTAAAGCACATGTTAGTTTCCATTTTTGTTTCTCCTTTTATTTTCCTCTGGCTTATTTTTTGCTTTTCTTGTTCAGATTTGTTTCCCAAATGGCTTGGGATCATCATTTTCTTTAAAATGTTTCAAACATGGAGATTGCAGCATCCTTATAAACATAGACATGAAGAACCACAATATTTTTACTATGTGTATGTTTTGTGGAACTTTCCTTTCTTGTACCATTGAATGTATAGTGGGAGAGTTGGTTTCAGAAGAGTCCCCATTGACCAGTATGCCATAGATGTAGGAAAATTGATCACACATTCTAAACAGGTAAGCACGTAATGAGTTTAAGGACTAAGTGTATATAGGATATTTATTTAACAACTTTTGTATAATTTTCAAGATAATAGAGAAGAAACAAGGTCTCGTCCGACGGAACCTCATGGGTAAGCGTGTGAATTTCTCAGCACGCTCAGTGGCTGCGCCAGATCCACACCTATCAGTTGATGAAGTAGGAGTACCCATGGATTTTGCCATTCGTCTTTCATACCCTGTTCCTGTCACGAAGTGGAACGTGGAAGAACTTAGGCAGCTTGTAAGTACCTTTATTTTTGTGTCTTGAATATCTGTATAGGGAATAAGGCATCATGTAAGGCACTCATTATTTTTTCATTGATATATTTTTTCTCATTCCCTAAATGCTTCTCCTTCCCTGGCATGGTAAGATTAGAAATGAAAACAGATAGTGGCTGTGGAAGAATGGAGTAAAAGATACTTTGAAGTTTCTTGACCTGAATGTGCATGAGGGGGTGAGGCGAGCAAGAGATTGAGTTAATTTTAGCCTTGTGGTGTACAGGGGTTGATATACCATCAGTAGGCTGAACCAGAGCATAGGAAGCGTCTGGGCAAGCCACGAAAAGGTCTGTGAGACCTGATTGTCGATAGGCGTTTTATTTTGATATTTTGAATTGAGAAAGATTAATTACATTTTATGTTGCATGGATAATTCCCCCCATTGGATTATGCATTGTTACACTCAGAATCTTTGGTTATGAGCCA
This sequence comes from Panulirus ornatus, assembly GCF_036320965.1. Classification (NCBI taxonomy): domain Eukaryota; kingdom Metazoa; phylum Arthropoda; class Malacostraca; order Decapoda; family Palinuridae; genus Panulirus; species Panulirus ornatus. Next base: position 1,811,181 of record NC_092274.1, read on the forward strand.
TTTTGAATCATATACCACAAAGATCTCTTTCCTCAACTTATATACCACCTTACTTCCAAAATCTGTTTTTTCTTCTTTCTTTCAAACTATTTGCCATTTCCCGCATTAGCGAGGTAGCGTTAAGAACAGAGTGGGCCTTTGAGGGAATACCCTCACCTGGCCCAATTCTCTGTTCCTTCTTTTGGAAAATTAAAAAAAAACGAGAGGGGAGGATTTCCAGCCCCCCGCTCCCTCCCCTTTTAGTCGCCTTCTACGACATGCAGGGAATACGTGGGAAGTATTCTTTCTCCCCTATCCCCAGGTAAAATACTATGAACTAGGAGAAATCTTACTCCTATGGAATTTACAGAGTCCTGTATGTATAAAATGTATAGGCATTTTTTATATGGTTCCTCTGGTTGGAATTTCAAGGACTAAAACAATGTACGGTTTAGTTGTCATTTGCATACCATTGTATGAAAACCATTCAGTCTTAATGAAAATTATGGCAATGTTCATTCGCAGTGATTTGGTGCTTCACGGGAATATTTAGAAGAGCTAGAATAACCAAATCATGGAACATAATTTTACATGTATTTTTGGCATTTGAGATTAAATATTATATCTTGCTCAGTTTGTTTCTGTAATTCAAGATTTGCTAGATTACCTCGAGTCATTAGTCAGAAAAGTGAAACATAACTAACCCTAACTTTTTATTTGAAACTTGAAGGAATGTGGAACAAATTGAAGAAAAATTGCATTAATGTGAATTTTGAGGAAAGGACTTAGCATGGTTAGTTTTCAGGAGTTACACTGATGAATGTGTAAGTGAGGATGGTAATGGTCCGTTAATCAGAGTCTGGTTACATGTATAGTCAAGATTTTCTCATGACAGCTAGAGAATGCATGTGAACGGATATGGTCTGTTCGTGACTCTACCATGGGGTACATGGGAAATGGCAATCAAGTATGCAGAAAAAAAAAAAAAAAGAGGAGGTCACTGTTAAAGCTTTCTGTTGTCACTCAATTAATGGGAGGATCCTGTTTGGCTCAGAGGAAACAGAATCAGTGGATCCAAATAAAGCACCGGGGTATATGTGAATCAGATGATGTATATGCCTCCATATGGAAAATGAAACACAAATATCTAAATATGATAATCAAGAATATTTTAAGAGATTGAGCCCCACAAGGTTAAACTCCCTCCCCTTACTATCCAAATTTTTTTTTCCCATACTTGATCACTGTTTCCCGATTTAGGGAGGTAGCACAAATAAAAGCAGGTAAATACATTAATTTTTTTTCACTTCTTCAGGGATTACAGTGATGTTATATTTACTTGAGGAGAAATGTAGCTGGGGAATATGTTAATGTAAGGAAAAAATTGACTACCTAAGAGGATAGTTCATCAAATGGAAGTACATTTCAACAAACTTAACACTATTGCTTTGATTATATTCGATGTTATAGCATCTTTTGTATACAAACCATGACTAATTATAAGTTTACAACAATCACCATGTCTGATAATGCTATTTAAATGTTAGTGAAAGGCCTGTCATTGAGTCTAGTAGTATTAAACATGGAATGCATTGCAGTTTTGACTTCTTGTGTACGACACCAATCATAACCATTCTCATTCATTGTTTATGGACATTTCAGTTAGTATTGACTCATTTTTCATTTTTTTTTAACTATTAATTATATATCTTGTCACATAAGGTAAAGAATGGCCCTGACGTATACCCTGGTGCACTGATGGTTGAAGATGAAGAGGGTAGAAAGAAGCGCCTCACTGCCTCAACTGAAAATCAACGTAATGCCATTGCTAATAAGCTCCTCACACCAACAGAGTCACACGTATGGAAAGTTAATGCCTCCAAAATTGTATACCGTCATTTACAGAATGGTGATTTTGTCCTAATGAATCGTCAACCAACTCTTCACCGTCCCAGCATACAAGCTCATCGTGCCCGTGTTATGCCCAGAGATCGGGTTCTTCGTTTGCCTTATGCAAATTGCAAAGCCTACAATGCAGACTTTGATGGTGATGAATTGAATTTGCATTTTCCTCAGAATGAGGTTGCTCGGAGTGAAGCTAACCACCTTGTCACAACTCATAATCAATACCTGACACCAAAAGATGGGTCACCACTTGCTGGTCTGATTCAGGACTGTGTTGTAGCCAGTGTAATGCTCACTCTGCGAGGAAATTTTTTTTCACGTGAGGATTACTACCAGTTGCTATACACAGGACTCTCTGGCCATACTGAGAGGATTAAAACCTTACCACCAGCTATTGTAAAGCCTAAACAGTTGTGGTCCGGCAAGCAGATCATTTCAAGTCTCATTCACAATATCATTCCGGGCAACAAAGCTAGACCATCTTTTAACTTCAAGACATCAGTTAAACCAGATGTAAGTCCTTCATACTGAGTGTTTTCTAGTTTTATTTACAAGGAGATGAACATTAATTTCATAGCTTTTCTCAAATCTAGACTCCGTAATGAACTCTTAGTGTTCCGGGAGGGTTAATACCTCATAGGTATTAGCTTTCTTAGTTTAACCTTGTTAAGTAGTAAGGGATGTTCATTTCTAAACTTTTGTAGATTACATTTTCCCTTGAGTTAGCATTTACATGTTTCTTTTATTCCTTAATCAATTATTTCTCTATATTCCAAATCAATTTCACTTTTCCACTTCCTTCTAGTATGCTTGGTATCTCTTAATCTTTTAATTTCATGCCTTTTTACCATCATCCTCACATGATTTTTTGTGGAATTGGTTTGTTGCAGTTTATCGCATTATCATCACTTTGTGCCATTTCTTGATCCTCATAATCCTCATCACGGTTGTTTCATTTATAGATTGCCTCTAAGAATAGTTCTGATTTCTCTTCATATGTATCAAATTTAGGACAGTTATGCATCTCTAACCCTCATTTGATGTATTTTAGGGTTAAATGTTGTGATATGCTCTTGCCACAATATTTCCAATTATTAATTATTTGCAAGGAAGTCTTAAATCTTCTTTATTGATATATCATACAATATCCCATTATCTTGAAATATTGTTTTGAGTATGCATGCTTTTATGTCGATATGTTTGATTGTTTTCTTAATGCAAATGATTACTTTGTATCTTTTTATCTTTATCATCCGATCAGTAGTGTCCTCAACTGGTCACTTCATTGTATTTTTCTGAATTTGCTCAAGTTTCTAAGGCTTCATTTTTAGAGTTAATTTCTCTGTTGGAATAGCTAGAGAATTTGCCCAAAGTCTTCATCAGATGGATTGTGTACATTTAAGTAAATGATCATCTCTCTCTTTTTTCTTTTTCAGTGGTGTCTTTCATCTGTTGTAGTGCTGCAAATTTTCAAATAAACACTTTCACAATTTCACTTCTTTCCATTGACAACTCATGTCATATGATATTAAATTGTCATAAGTATAGATCAATTTTCTCAAACCTTTGTTGTTCAATAAGTGTTAAGATCTATTTTGGCTATCACATGGTAAACATTTCTGGCCATTCTGGATCTCTACATTGTCTGTATGATCGACTTAACAGCAGATGCTCACATCTTAAATTTCTTGGATTCTTCTCAGTCACTGTACCTCCTTACTCTGCTGTTGAATTTTAGAAATGTATTATCATCTGTAACATTTTTATTTTCCTCTCTTTTTGTGGAGACCACTCTGTGTATGCATAAGTGGCAGTGGTCACATGATGAGATTTGTACAAATGAGAAAGTTGATTATTTCAGATGCTGTCAGTGATGCAGGAAAAGCTGTTAGTTATGAAAAAAAAAAACATTTTTTTATGTGATGAACTGATTATTTTTCTACAAACTGTAGTTTGACCACATTTCATATTCTTTCATAACCAGTATCCCTCATACTTTTGAACATATTAACTCACTCTTTCCTTTTATTTCATTTTTGTCTCCACTCTTTTCTGTCACTTCATCTTTTTTATTTCCATTTTCATATCTCCTCTAAGTAGATTAGAATGAGTGAATTGGAACAGTATATTGTACAGGAGGCAAGTTGTTATTGGACTGAACCAGGGCATATGAAGTGGCTGGGGGAAACTGGAAAGGCCTGTTGGGCCTGTTATTGATTGGGGGTTGTGGTTCTGGTGCATTGCACATGAAGGCAAGAGAATGTATGAGAGCAAATACGACCTTTCTTCGTCTGTTCCTAGCACTACCTCACAAATGTGCAAAGTAGCAGACGAAGTATGAGAGAAAGAAAGAAAGAAGTGACACATAATTCTGGTTTGGAATTTGCTTGAGTTATGCATTTTATGAAAAGGTTTGACCTTGTTTTAAAAATCAGTAAAAAAGATTATTTGTTACTTCACAGGAACAGAATAATTATTTTGTTGTCTATTTCACATTGAAAATAGATGAATTACATAAGCTTGATGTACATTAATGTAATGATTATTTTATATTTTCCAGATGTGGCAGACTAAAAAGCCCAGAAAATGGAAAGCTGGTGGCCCTTCAGAGAAGAAACGTGAAGCAATGACAGAATCAGAATTTGTAATGCTAGATGGGGAATTACTTTCAGGTGTTATAGATAAAAGTGCCATTGGGTCCACAAGCTATGGATTGATACATATTTGCTATGATGTGAGTTGCTATATCTGTTAGTTGGAAAGGATCACAATTTTGCGTGTGATCAAGATATTCCTATGAGTCCACGGGGAAAATTTTTCCCGTGGACTCATAGGAATATCTATTAGTATTATTAAACACTCGTGTTTTGATAAGGAATCCTTCATGCTTGTTCACTGTTTTCCATGTCAGCAAAGTGGTGCTGAGAACAGATAAACGTCTTGCTTGCTCACATCCATAATACTTATGATGTTTTATACTGTACTTAAGTCATAGTAGGTCATATTATTGGCAAGAGAAGTTTGCTTGACTGTATTGCTGGATTAGGTTGTCTGGATGTGCATGCTATGTATACACACAGGACGTTGTTGTTAGGAAAACACATTTCTGCCTGATGGGTATATTTTTGAGCAAATGTCTCACCTTTCTCATATGTAATTCTCTGATAAAGCTGTTGAAACCAAATGGCATACATTTGCTATTTAGGTAAATGTGCAGCAAAAAATGCCTATCATATTTGATGCATACAAAGTTTTTCTTACATGTATATGTTTACCATTTCCTATGTCAGCAAGGTAGTGTCAGGAACAGATGAAGAAAGGTTCTCATTCACTCACCAAGTTTGTAAGTATAATGTGTGTTGAAGGGAAGTATGACAATGTACTCAGAATCAATATTACATTTCCACTTTAAGCTGTGTTACCCTGCCATTTGCATCGTCATTCTCTTGTCAGTGAGTTTGTGTTAAACTAGAAGTGAGCATTGAATGTATGTAATGATTGCGACAAGTCAAAGCATACAGTAAAAGTTCTGTTACAGTGACTGTTGTCCTTATATAAGCAAATATGCTGTATTTATCTTAAACTTAGGGTGCTGAATGAGAACAACGCACACATTACAAAAAGAATTGGTATTTAGACTAGAGCCCTAATATGGAATATTAAATAACTGAAAAAGGCTTTGTTAAGGAAACTGAAATATAGCAAGGAGATTTACTCTTTAAAAGTGAACTACCTATCAATCTATATATATCTCTGATGCCTAGGACTCCCATAAGAGGGATCAGCTTGTTACAAATGAGATGTAGATATATCATTTGAATTTTTTGTACAGTTGTACGGCGGAGAAGTTGCTTCAAAACTTCTTACTGCAATCAACTGCCTTTGTGTTTATTATCTGAAATGGTGTGGACATACTATCAGTGTGAAGGAATTTGTCTCACCAGAGGAAGTTAGTGCCAAACGGAAAGCCTCCCTAAATGAGCTTATACAGGTACGGAGATTATGTTTAGACATCTTATACATGCATGAAGATTTTATTTAGATGTCATATACAGGTATGGGATTATATGTCTTATGGACGTAATATGTTAAGTAGTTCACTGTACGAATGTGCCTTTGGATGATCAGATAATTATGATAAGTGGTGAAATATGATTCATCAGAGTTGTGGTATGTGAATGATATTTTTACATCTTATGCGCAGAGAACACCCAGGGAGGTGAGTGAGAAGCTGAGCATTCCAGAAGAAAATTTCAAAGATTTCTTCGAGTGTTCACACATGTCAAGCAATGAAAAGGATATGGCATCCATAGATGCTGCCTATACATCTGTCCTTGGTCCCACCACCTCAGAGGTGACTGGGTAAATATGCATAGAGTTTACTTTTACTAGTTCTGTGGACATTAGTTATGCATAAGTTTTACTTTTGCTAGTTCAGTGGACATTAGTAAAGCAGGGAGAAAATCAAGTTTTACTTGTATTATATCAATGGATTTTTAATGAAATTCATGATGTCTCAGTATAATAAGATTTTTTTTATTTTTCTTATGTTATCATATTCAAGAGCTAAGTGGCTGCTGCAGAAACTAACATGGGCTTTTATCTCATGCACACCCTTCATTTAGATAAGAGTTCTTCACATATAATCTCTTTGCCCTTGTGTTATACTTTTGGCCATCCTTTGTACATATTTATCCCTGCCCCTCTTGCATGCTATATTCCTTTTGATATATTCTGTTTGGCTGCTCTCAAAACACTTACCTCTCATGATCTTTCTTCTCATGCCCAGGTGCATATGCACCCATAATCACCCATCTCTCTCCATCAACTTTCAGTTTTATCCATATCAATGTAGAGTTTACTTTCTTACACTCTATCACATACTCCCACCACTCCTGTTTCAGGAGTAGTGCTACTCCTTCCCTTGCTCTTGTCCTCTCACTAACCCCTGACTTTACTCCCAAGACATCCCCAAACCACTCTTCCCCTTTACCCTTGAGCTTCGTTTCACTCAGAGCCAAAACATCCAGGTTCCTTTCCTCAAACATACTACCTATCTCTCCTTTTTTTCTCATCTTGGTTACATCCACACACATTTAGACACCCCAATCTGAGCCTTCGAAGAGGATGAGCACTCCCCGTGTGACTCCTTCTTCTGTTTCCCCTTTTAGAAAGTTAAAATACAATGAGGGCAGGGTTTCTAGCCCCCTGCTCGCGTCCCCTTTAGTCTCCTTCTACGACATGTGAGGAATGCGTTGGAAGTATTCTTTCTCCCCTATCCCCAGGGATAGGGGAGAATGAGTGTGTTAGTAGTTTTGATGCACGAGACCGGGTTATAGTGATGGGTGATTTGGATGCAAAGGTGAGTAATGTGGCAGTTGAGGGAATAATTGGTATACATGGGGTGTTCACTGTTGTAAATGGAAATGGTGACGAGCTTGTAGATTTGTGTGCTGAAAAAGGACTGGTGATTGGGAAAACCTGGTTTAAAAAGAGAGATATACATAAATATATGTATGTAAGTAGGAGAGATGGCCAGAGAGCGTTATTGGATTATGTGTTAATTGATAGGCATGCGAAAGGGAGACTTTTGGATGTTAATGTGTTGAGAGGTGCAACTGGAGGGATGTCTGATCATTATTTTGTGGAGGCGAAGGTGAAGATTTGTAGAGGTTTTCAGAAAAGAAGAGAGAATGTTGGGGTGAAGAGAGTGGCGAGAGTAAGTGGGCTTGGGACGGAGACTTGTTTGAGGAAGTACCAGGAGAGACTGAGCACAGAATGGAAAAAGGTGAGAACAAAGGAAGTAAGGGGAGTAGGGGAGGAATGGGATGTATTTAGGGAAGCAGTGATGGCTTGCACAAAAGATGCTTGTGGCATGAAAAGCGTGGGAGGTGGGCAGATTAGAAAGGGTAGTGAGCGGTGGGATGAAAAAGTAAGATTATTAGTGAAAGATAAGAGAGAGGCATTTGGACGATTTTTTGCTCGGAAATAATGCAAATGAGTGGGAGATGTATAAAAGAAAGAGGGAGGAGGTCAAGAGAAAGGTGCAAGAGGTGAAAAAGAGGGCAAATGAGAGTTGGGGTGAGAGAGTATCATTAGATTTTAGGAAGAATAAAAAGATGTTTTGGAAGGAGGTAAGTAAAGTGCGTAAGACAAGGGAACAAATGGAAACATCATTGAAGGGGGCTAATGGGGAGGTGATAAGAAGTAGTTGTGATGTAAGGAGATGGAGTAGGTATTTTGAAGGTTTGTTGAATGTATTTGATGATAGAGTGGCAGATATAGGGTGTTTTGGTCGAGGTAGTGTGCAAAGTGAGAGGGTTAGGGAAAATGATTTGGTAAACAGAGGAGAGGTAGTAAAAGCTTTGCAGAAGATAAAAGCCGGCAAGGCAGCAGGTTTGGATGGTATTGCAGTGGAATTTATTAAAAAAGGGGGTGATTGTATTGTTGACTGGTTGGTAAGGTTATTTAATGTATGTATGATTCATGGTGAGGTGCCTGAGGATTGGCAGAATGCTTGCATAATGCCATTGTACAAAGGCAAAGGGGACAAAGATGGGTGCTCAAATTATAGAGGTATAAGTTTGTTGAGTATTCCTGGGAAATTATATGGGAGGGTATTGATTGAGAGGGTGAAGGCATGTACAGAGCATCAGATTGGGGAAGAGCAGTGTGGTTTCAGAAGTGGCAGAGGATGTGTGGATCAGGTGTTTGCTTTGAAGATTGTATGTGAGAAATACTTAGGAAATCAGATGGATTTGTATGTAGCATTTATGGATCTGGAGAAGGCATATGATAGAGTTGATAGAGATGCTCTGTGGAAGGTATTAAGAATATATGGTGTGGGAGGCAAGTTGTTAGAAGCAGTGAAAAGTTTTTTATCAAGGATGTAAGGCAAGTGTACATGTAGGAAGAGAGGGAAATGATTGGTTTTCAGTGAATGTAGGTTTCTGGCAGGGGTGTGTGATGTCTCCATGGTTGTTTAATTTGTTTATGGCTGGGGTTGTTAGGGAGGTGAATGTAAGAGTTTTGGAAAGAGGGGCTAGTGTGCAGTCTGTTGTGGATGAGAGAGCTTGGGAAGTGAGTCAGTTGTTCACTGATGATACAGCGCTGGTGGGTGATTCATGTGAGAAACTGCAGAAGCTGGTGACTGAGTTTGGTAAAGCATGTGAAAGAAGAAAGCTAAGAGTAAATGTGAATAAGAGCAAGGTTATTAGGTACAGTAGGGTTGAGGGTCAAGTCAATTGGGAGGTAAGTTTGAATGGAGAAAAACTGGAGGAAGTTAAGTGTTTTCGATATCTGGGAGTGGATTTGGCAGCGGATGGAACCATGGAAGTGGAAGTGAATCATAGGGTGGGGGAGGGGGCGAAAGTTCTGGGAGCCTTGAAGAATGTGTGGAAGTCGAAAGCATTAACTCGGAAAGCAAAAATGGGTATGTTTGAAGGAATAGTGGTTGCAACAATATTGTATGGTTGCGAGGCGTGGGCTATAGATAGAGTTGTGCGCAGGAGGGTGGATGTGCTGTAAATGAGATGCTTAAGGACAATGTGTGGTGTGAGGTGGTTTGATCGAGTAAGTAATGAAAGGGTAAGAGAGATGTGTGGTAATAAAAAGAGTGTGGTTGAGAGAGCAGAAGAGCGTGTTTTGAAATGGTTTGGTCACATTGAGAGAATGAGTGAGGAAAGATTGACCAAGAGGATATATGTGTCAGAGGTGGAGGGAACGAGGAGAAGTGAAAGACCAAACTGGAGGTGGAAAGATATAGCGAAAAAGATTTTGAGTGATTCGAGCCTGAACATGCAGGAGGGTGAAAGGCATGCAAGGAATAGAGTGAATTGGAACGATGTGGTATACCGGGGTCGATGTGCTGTCAGTGGATTGAACCAGGGCATGTGAAGCGTTTGGGGTAAACGATGGAAAGTTGTGTGGGGCCTGGATGTGGAAAGGGAGCTGTGGTTTCGGTGCATTGTTACATGACAGCTAGAGACTGAGTGTGAACGAATGTGGCCTTTGTTGTCTTTTCCTAGCGATACCTCACACACATGAAGGGGGGAGGTTGTTGTTATTCCATGTGTGGCGAGGTGGCGATGGGAATAAATAAAGGCAGATAGTATGACAGTATGAATTATGTACATGTGTATATATGTATATGCCTGTGTGTGTATATATATGTATACATTGAGATGTATAGATATGTATATTTGCATGTGTGTAAGTGTATGTATATACATGTGTATGTGGGTGGGTTGGGCCATTCTTTCGTCTGTTTCCTTGCGCTACCTCACTAACGCAGGAGACAGCAACAAAGCAAAATGATAATATTCTGTTCACATCAGCAATCTTTGTTTTTTTTTTACCTCATTGTTTTTAATACTGTATTTCCTTCTGATAACCTCATTCCTTTTGCAGCTTTTCCAAATCCACATTGTTTTATTTGAGAATACACTTCAACAGCTAGACACTGATACTCGTTCCTTCTCTGAAGCTGTGTGGAAAACTAACACATTTTATCGTAGGTTTCAGCATTTTATCCAACATACCGCGCTCTGTCATTTTGAAACAGTTTCTCCCAAGTGTTACAATATTTAGATTCAGTATGTTTACAGACTTGAATGTATTTCAGTAATGATTATTAGGACTTGATAGATTTCTCATTATCTCTTATACTTTTTTGAGGACTTCTTTTTTAAACTATAGGGAAAATGAACGAGGCTTGTTGCGTCGAAGCCTCGACAATCACATGAGGATGATGGTGGACACAGGAGCCAAGGGTTCAAAGGTAGGATGTTCAGTATATTTTTCTTTTTAATGAAGGTAAACTAAAGGCTGAGTATGTCGCTTCATTGTACATTACTGATGTGTTGGGGAACTAGAGCTTTGCCATTGGCTGTGTTCAAATTACAGGTTCCCAGCATAACAGCAATGTGCCAGAATTGAGCTATATTGTAATTTATAGAATAGAGACAGCTCATTTCATGGATGGCCAAAACTCACTGTAATTGAATAAAAAAATTTTGATTTATGAATTTCTTTCATCTCTGAAGACAGAAAATGAATATCTTCATACCTGGTGGCTGATTCGGGTGAGAAACTGCAGAAGTTGGTGACTTAAGTTTGGAAAAGTGTGTGAAAGGAGAAAGTGGAGAGTAAATGTGAATAAGAGCAAGGTTATTAGGTTCAGTAGGGTTGAAGGACAAGTCATTTGGGAAGTAAGTTTGCATTGAGGAAAAAACTGGAGGAAGTGAAGTGTTTTAGATATCTGGGAGTGGATTTAGCAGCAGATGGAACCATGGAAGTGGAAGTCAGTCACAGGATGGGGGAGGTGGCAAAGTTTCTGGGAGCATTGAAGAATGTGTGGAAGGCAAGAACATTATCTCAGAGAGAAAAAATGGGTATGTTTGAAGGAATAGTGGTTCCAACAATGTTATATGGTTGTGAGGCATTGGCTATGGATAGGGTTGTGCAGAGGAGGGTGGATGTGTTGGAAATGAGATGTTTGAGGACAATATGTGGTGTGAAGTGGTTTGATCGAGTAAGTGATAAAAGTGTAAGAGAGGTGTGTAGTAATAAGAATAATGTGGTTGAGAGAGCAGAAGAGGGTGTATTGAAATGGTTTGGTCACATGGAGAGAATGGGTGAGGAAAGATTGACAAAGAGGATATATGTGTCAGAGGTGGAGGGAACGAGGAGAAGTGGGAGACCAAATTGGATGTGGAATGATAGAGTGAATAAGATTTTGAGCTATCAGGGCTGAACATGCAGGAGGGTGAAAGGCGTGCAAGGAATAGAGTGAATTGGATTGATGTGGTATACTGGGGTCGATGTGCTGTTAGTGGATTGAACCAGGGCATGTAAAGTGTCTGGGGTAAACCATGGAAAGTTTTGTGGGGCCTGGATGTGGAAAGGGAGCTATGGTTTCGGTGCATTACACATGACAGCTAGAGACTGAGTGCAAACGAATGTGGCCTTTGTTGTTCTTTTCATAGCGTTTCCTTGCGCACGCCCAGGTGGAGTGGGGGTACCATTTCATGTGTTGCGGGATGGCAACAGGAATGGACGAAGACAGCAAGTATGAATATGTACATGTGGATATATGTATATGTCTGAGCATGTTTATGTATGTATACATTGAAATGTATGGGGATAGGGGAGAAAGAATACTTCCCACATATTCCCTGTGTGTCGTAGAAGGCGACTAAAAGGGGAGGGAGTGAGGGGCTGGAAATCCTCCCCTCCCGTCTTTAATTTTCCAAAAGAATGAACCGAGAGGTGTGCCAATTGAGGATATGCCCTTTAAGGCTCACTCCTCAGTTTTTAATGCCACCGCGCTAATGCGGGATAAGGCGAATATGTATGAAAAAAACAAACAAAAAAAAAAACATTGAAATGTATAGGTATGAATATGTGCATGTGTAGGCAATTATGTATATACATGTGTATGTGGGTGGGTTGGGCCATTCTTTCGTCTGTTTCCTTGCACTACTGTAGGAGGCAGTGACAAAGTATAATGATAAAAAATGAGTGGATGGGCCATTATGTATAATGAATAATGAAAAAAAATAATTGATTAAACTTGATAAACATGATGAGCATCTGTCATGACACATCTGTACATGTCAAAATGTTATCCACACTTTTTTTTTTTATGCTCCAATCACTGACAAAAGTATAATACTTTATTTTAGTTTAGTTTACTGAACTGCCAGTTGTAAAGTATATTCCAAAAGGCTAATAGATTATCTGCATATTGGTCTATCTACATAAGTGCTCTGATGTCTTAATGTTGTAGATATGTGAGGACAATGCCAGTCCCATGTGGTGCTCAGTGCATTAATGCTGTAATGTCTGTTTTTGATTTTCTTTTTGTATGATGAATTGCTTCAACTGCCTTAGTTGAAATAGACAGACAGTGGCCTCCAATTATACATGTATCCTTAGTCATTATTTACTCATTTCCATATACCTCAGCTATATTAACATACACTGGTCAGCCTTTTCAGACTGGAGTTATCAACACACCTTTCACTGACACTTATCATTACTTGCATGATCAGTCCAGCTTACACAACATATCATCCTCCTGCTTTTGATTTCCAACACATAGACCCTCTTCCTCTCCTTTGCACTCATGCCCAAGACTTGCATCCATGCAACACAGTAGGCAGTATAATACCTTTAGATGTACCTGTTTTTGCCGTAACAGACACAGACCTTTATTTCCACACACTTCTTAGTACACCAAGACTTACTTTATCCTTAGTTCTATCAGCCCCTCCTGTATAAACACTTCCAAAAGTATGTTGAAAGGAAGGAGGCTTTTTCCTCAAAGGTTCAGTCATCTTTTGCTGATGCTGCCTTTCTAAGAAGGGAAGCAGTGGAGGGGTATAAGAAAGATTAAAGGTCTTCTATGTCCCTTTTTTGTTTTTATTATGTCATTAGGTTGATATATTTTTTGCCAGAACATCTTTAGTTAGATAATGGAGGTCTGTAGGGAAAAAGGGTTTCATATTATAGAATCCCACTTAATGGTCAGCTTTTCATATATAGGGGATAGAAGTATTGTCCCCATTCACTTGTTTTGTGCTTTCTGAGTTTGCATAGAAGAGAAACATATACACTTGTCAGATATTAGATATACAGGGTAACAGAGTACCATAGTAATGGAAGTATACACATAGGATTTGCACATTGTTGGCCTTTGTGGCTGGTTCTGGGCCCTAGTTTTGCAAAATTGGCTCCAACCAAAGGTACTTACCTTTATGCACTTGATCCACTCATGACTGGGAACATTTTGTTGTACAACTTTTTAGATTTCTTTTATGCTATCTTCTATGTGTGCATGTGTGTCTGTAGTCTGTATATCATATAAATTTTTTAATGAATACTTCATTGTCTGTTTTCTGCAGGTGAACATGAACCAGATAGCCTCTTTATTTGGTTCTGTTGCTGTCGATGGTAAAAGAATGCCTCTCAGCATTGCTGGCAAGTTCCTTCCATCCTTTAAAGCATATGATCCCAATCCCTGTGCTGGTGGATACATCCCTGACCGCTTCATGACTGGAATCAATCCTCAGGCCTATTTTTTCTTGTGCATTGTGGGGCGTGACGTAAGTTAGATTGTGTTTTGTGCTGTTAAGTTACTGTCATCATATCTGTAAGTATCCCTGGGGATAGAGGAGAAATGATACAGCCCAGAAATCTCTTGTATGTCATAGAAGGCAACTAAGAGGGACAGGAGCTGAAAATTCTCCCATCCTCTGTTGCTTTCCAAAAGAAGAAATACAGGAAAGAGCCAAAGGAGGATATTTTTTCCTTTAAGACTCAACCATCTGTTGTGGATGTTACCTTGCAGGCTTTGCAGGACAGGTGGCTGATCATTCCATATAAAGCCTTGTATCTTTCATTCTAATGTTATCTCACTAATGGTGAAAATAAGATCCTGTATGCTCTGACTTTTACTCATGTTAGTTTCTGTTGTAAGTTTAATAGAACATGTTCGAAAGTGAATCACTTTAGGTATAACCATTTGAATAAAAACAATGACAAACTGTGAACATCAAAATATATAAAGCTCAATGATTTTTTTCTATTCAACAGAGCTTGCAGCACACAGCTGTAAAAACTGCTGAAAGTGGTTATGTTCAACGATGTCTGATTAAACATCTGGAGGGTATTAATGTCAAATATGACATGACTGTCCGTAATAGTGATGGTCTTGTTCTGCAGGTAAACACGATTTTCTCAACTTTGTGTTATTGGTTTGTTAGTAAGTACTCCAAAAAGTATGAAAAATGGTATTGTAATAAGTGACATTACTCTGAAGAAGTTATATGAAATGTACCAACACCAGCCCCCTTTCCAGAGCCAGGCCTCACAGACCTCTCTGAGGATTCACCTGACCACCTTGCATTTTGTGGCTTCATCCACTGGCAGCATGTCATCTTTGTTGTGCCACATTACTGCAGTTCTCTTTATCCCATTCATGCTCCTCACCCTCCTGCATGTTCAGGTCATGATCACTAAAAACAGTTTTCTCCCTATCCTTCCATCTTCTTGACCTTCCCCTCCCCCATTGTGCCTTTCACTTCTGACATGTATATCCTTGTAGTCAGTCTTTCTTCAGCTGACATCTGCATATATTAAACCTGTTTCAGCACGCCCTGTTCAACTCTATTTTTTGTTTATATGTGAAACATTCAGGCGAGGAAGACACATGCTTGGAATAGAATGAATTGGAACATTGTGGTATACAGGAGGCAACTTGTTATTATTGGACTGAACTGAGGCATATGAAGTGATCAGGGGAAACCATGTAATGGTCTGTAGGGCTTAACTGTGGATTAGGTTCTTCAGTTTTGATATATAATGCATGACAACTAGGGAATGGATGTAAGTCCATTTTTCTGTTACCAATGCTACATCTCTGTGGCAGCAAGTATGATACAAAGAACTTGCATTAATGGTATAGCTGTACTATATTGTATGTGTCTTGATGTTTCAATCATAGTTTTGTGTTGTGAATTGTAGAAAAAATCTCCCATGGAAACATGAACCTCTTTTAACCCATTATATTTTGTAGTAAAAGTTTTCTTTTCATTTATGCTGTGTTTTCCAGATGTTCAATTTCAGATTGGTTGATTGATAGGGATAGGTCTCTGTTGTCTTTACAAAGGGTTAGAATGTTTTGTGTAATTTTTTTCATTATAGAGATATTGGATGAAGAAGTAAATGAAATATTTACTTCTGGCATCTAGTACATATACATTTTAGGATTATGTAACTCTTTTCATCAGTTTAAGTATGGTGAAGATGGACTAGATGTGACTAGAGTACCGTTCTTGAGGAATCCTGACACCTTAGATGTTCTGGTGAAGAACTATAGTCGACTCTTGGATGACCGGTCTTTGTCTCTTGCCAGTTGCATTGGAGATAAAGAGGAAGTTGATAAGTATGCCAAGAAGGTATGATATAAATTGCTTTTTACAGTGATGTGATTTATTTGATAATTATATGGTAGGCTTTACAGAGGGTCTTTGTTAAAGATACTTTGAATATGTAGGATAAATGGAGTAACTTGTTACCTAATGCTGTGAGGAGTTTTTAATGGGAGAATAAGGCATGTAGGTGAGTTGCAAGGGAGAAGGGTTTGTGGTTCCTATTGAAGACAGATCTGTGTAAAAGATGTGTGGTGTTGTTTGGTTGCAAATGCAGAGGGCCTTAGAGTGAAGCATATTCAGGTGTGGTTTGCTGAATATTTTCTTATCCTTGAACTTGAATGCTTTTCTCTTTCAAATCCCTGAGTTAGAGAAGAGTAGTATGAGGTGAACTGAGGAATCATATTTGGTCTTGAGGTGAGTGGCAGCAACCTTGTTTTCATGGTTTTATTGCCTCCTTTTGATGCTTGTAGGACCGAATCAGTAGTGTTATTTACAGTTGAAATGCATCGGAATTGCATATTAGATGGTGAACTGCATGTATTGTATGTAAAAAGTGTACAGACAAGTTCACGGAACTCCATATGATGATGCTTCAGGATGAATTGAATCTTTTTCAACCTATATGTGATGCTTGATTTTATTGTTAGTGGATGTCTAGGATGCAAAGCTGCAAAATATCACAAAGATTCATAGACTTTAGAGATAATGGTATGAAGTAGAAGGAGTTTAAGAGACAATCGTATGAAGTAGAAGGAGTTTGAGACAGTCGTATGAAGTTGAAGGAGCATGTATTGGTTATACTGCAAACTTATTGCTGCAGATGAAAAAGGAAATTGATCACATTGGCACTGGATGTGGGTAGCATTATATTTAGAAATAACTTGTCTACATTAGCTTTCTTAATCATCTCATGTAGGTATGTGCATTGCTTAAGGTTCTTCTGGTACCAAGATGCTGTTGATAACCTTTCAGTAATTACTTGTTCCCCAATTTTTAGTTGAGGAAATGGCGAAGGAAAAACAGGAGATCTGGATGTGCTCGTCGCAGCGGCTTCCAAAAATTTTGTAGAAAGATGGCACCCTTTGTTGAAAGTGGTGATTTCAACAAAGATGTTGGTCGTTCCATTGCTGCAAAACGTCTTGAAGATATGTGGTACGATTTGACAACTGAGGAAAAAGATTAGTGAGTATTCTGTAAACATTTTTATTTTTTTATTGACATTAGATGTGTGAATAAAGTTTTCTGCATGTACGAAATGGGATTGAGGATGTGTGAGAAATGGTAGTGAATGGTGGAGTGAGGAAATCAAATTGCTAGTGAAAGAGAAAAGAGAGTTGTGTGAATGATAATTTCAGGGAGGTGTGAGATGGTGAGAAGTGCTGGAGAATGCAGCAGGAGGTTATAAGAAAGGTACTGGAGCTGAAAAAGAGCATAAATGAGAGATGGGATGAGGCAGTGAATAGTGTGAGAAATATGGAACAGATAGGAGCAAATGAGAATTGCTAATAGGCAAAGAAGAGATGAAAAATTAAGTGAATTTTGTGAGGGACTGCTGAATGCATTTGATGATGGGTTGGTGGATGTAGTATGTTTGGGATAAGGTGGCATCTGGAGGGAGAGTTGTGGTGAATAGTTTGGTGAAAAGAGAGGAGGTAGTAAAACCCTTGAATGAAATGAAGTGTGGCAGGAGCGGATGGAGTTGCAGAGGAACTGGATTTTCTTTTTTCCTGGTGGTTGGAACTTTGAGGGCTGATGTAGTGATAGGGTTGTAGAGTGGGCTAGTGTCCTGGGTACATTAAAGTGGAAGAATCACAGTCTGTGGGATATATCTTTGGGTGGTCACCCCTGTTTTCATTACAGAGTACGTGATAGCTTGAGAGCAATTAGATATTAGTAAGGCTGTTGTTTGTCTGTTCCTTACCCTTTTGCACTCACTTTTTGCCATTCTACACTCAATCTCTCTTGGTACTTCCTCATACAATTCTCCTTTCCAAGCTCACTTACTCTCACTGCATTCTTCTCACCAATATTCCCTCTTCTTTTTTGAAACCTCTACAAATCTTCACCTTCTCCCCCACAAGATAATGGTCAGACATCTCTTCCGCTGCCCCTTTCAGAATATAAACATCCAAAAGTCGTTCTTTTACACACCTGTCAATTAACACGTAATCCAGTAATGTCCTTTGATCATCCCTCCTACTCACATATGTATACTTATGTATATCTTTCTTTTTAAACCAGGTATTCCCTACCACCAGTCTTTTTTCAGCACTCAAATCCACAAGCTCTTCATCATTTCTTTTTTTTCTTTTTCTTTCATACGATTCACCATTTCCCGCTTTAGCGAGGTAGCATTAAGAACAGAGGACTGGGCCTTTGAGGGAATATCCTCACCTGGCCCCCTTCTCTGTTCTTTCTTTTGGAAAATTAAAAAAAAAAGACGAGAGGGGGGATTTCCAGCCCCCCGCTTCCTTCCCTTTTAGTCGTCTTCTACAACACGCAGGGAATACGTGGGAAGTATTCTTTTTCCCCTATCCCCAGGGAGGAAGTAATTTTTTTTTTTTTTTTTATACTTTGTCGCTGTCTCCCGCGTTTGCGAGGTAGCGCAAGGAAACAGACGAAAGAAATGGCCCAACCCCCCCATACACATGTATATACATACGTCCACACACGCAAATATACATACCTACACAGCTTTCCATGGTTTACCCCAGACGCTTCACATGCCTTGATTCAATCCACTGACAGCACGTCAACCCCGGTATACCACATTGCTCCAATTCACTCTATTCCTTGCCCTCCTTTCACCCTCCTGCATGTTCAGGCCCCGATCACACAAAATCTTTTTCACTCCATCTTTCCACCTCCAATTTGGTCTCCCTCTTCTCCTTGCTCCCTCCACCTCCGACACATATATCCTCTTGGTCAATCTTTCCTCACTCATCCTCTCCATGTGCCCAAACCACTTCAAAACACCCTCTTCTGCTCTCTCAACCACGCTCTTTTTATTTCCACACATCTCTCTTACCCTTACGTTACTCACTCGATCAAACCACCTCACACCACACATTGTCCTCAAACATCTCATTTCCAGCACATCCATCCTCCTGCGCACAACTCTATCCATAGCCCACGCCTCGCAACCATACAACATTGTTGGAACCACTATTCCTTCAAACATACCCATTTTTGCTTTCCGAGATAATGTTCTCGACTTCCACACATTCTTCAAGGCCCCCAGAATTTTCGCCCCCTCCCCCACCCTATGAAGTAATTATGTAAACAAATATATATCCTAAACTCTATAGGTCCACCAGCTTTAACATGGAACATACAACATTCTAATGATTTAAATTCAAAGTTCATTCTCAGATTTTTAGAGAGAGGTTTCACCATGAATATTTGATAACTAGAATCAGTAATTCTTAAAGATATCACCAATCTGACTTATACCTAAAGCCTTGTGTACCCTATGAATTTCTCATTAATTCAATAACTACCTTCCAAGTGGCATTTCTCATTAATGTAATATTTTTACAACACTGAATACCCTATGTACACCAATTATACTCACATCTGCCTCATTACTTACCTTTGCATTTATATCACCCTTCACTAATACTCAGTCATATGCACCAAAGCTGCTGACACACTCATGCAGCTGTTCGCGAAACACTTGCCTCTCATGTCTTTCTTCTCTTGACCAGGTGCATAAGCACCAATAATCTCCCATTTCTCTTCACCCTTTTTCAGTTTTACCCACATTAGTCTAGAATTGTAATATACACAAATGCAAATATAAAGAAAAGAATACATGTCTTTACTTCCCATTCTTGCTTTAGTTAGGTGACATCAGAAACAAGGGGATAGTGACTTCATTTGCAAACATCTTGCCTCTTGTTGTGTATAAGGATTTATTGCACAGTTAGTTTTTCCATAAGATAACTCAGAAGATGATACTTTTGCTGAATGTGATAGCTATAATCATACGTGTGAGTAATGTACATCTTTATGGTATCACTAACCTATGAAGGTTTGCACAGGGAGTTGAGTCCCATTTTAGTTACACCTGTTGTCAGATCCAAGATGTATTAAATCTTTTCTGTTTACTTGTATTTTATAGCTACAGCAGGAGCTCTCAGAAGTGTCCAGATCCGGTCAGCTCTGTGTTTTCTGGTGCATCCAATCTTGGTGTAGTATCTGAAGCCTTAGATGCTCTTATTGATAAATACTATGAAGAGAACTACTCCAAGCAACCTGAACATCTCCAGAAGTTAACACAAGAGCAGGTAGCAACAACAGTATATATGAAGGCTCTAACATCAATTGTGGATCCAGGTGAAGCTGTGGGGGCTTTGTGTGCTCAGGTAAGACAGAATTTTCATTTCATGCCTTATCTGCTCCCTCTTTTTCTAAATTACATTATCGAATGGTTGTGATGTTAATTTTTGGTTCATTCTAGTCAAGTATATCAGTGCAGTAATTTACAAAAGGGTTCTTTTCTATGAATACATTCATAATTCAGAATTGTGTTACTGAAGCAGATTTTCCCATTGATACTCATTACATAATGAGATATACACTCCCAAGAAAGAAATATTTTTTCAGAATATGATGGAATGACAAGATTTTTTTTAGAACTCTGACAGAAACAGTATCTTAACCAACCTGAAAATTACACAGGTTAATACAAATACAATATAGAGGGATTCAAATAACAGTGTACTACTGGGTCCTTTTGAGACTGCTCATGATTATAGAAGATATTAGAAACTGCCAGATAGGTGAAACTGTTGTTGAAAAGTTTATATATTATTATCCTGTGCTCTCTTTTCATTTATATGGGGTTGATTCTCTTCATGCATGCATGTCACGTGGGAATTGATTATGTAGATCTAGAGTTCCCCTCTTTAACTCAATGGATAGGCAGAAGGCAGGAATGCTTGGTTTTCTTTCATCAACTTGAGAGATATTCTTGACTTGAAAGGTTTATTTCAGTTTCTAAGAATTTTGAAAGATTATGTTAGCTGTTGATATTATTCATAATGATGTAAGAGGTAGAATTTAACCCTGCACTTTCTGAATGTTTTGTATGGCTCTAATTTTAAGTTTCCATCACTTTTTCAGGCACTTGGTGAACCACTGACACAGATGACTCTTAACACTTTCCACTTTGCTGGCAAAGATGAATTGAACATTACCCTAGGTTAGTAAGTTGAGTTGGCTTAAGTTTACAGCCTTCAAGTTAAAAGCAATAACATGTACAAATTGATAATATTATAAACTCTCAGCTTTTGGAAGAAACAAGACAATTATATCCACAAGAACCCGTTTGATGAATGTCACAAGAGCACCAAGCAAAAGTGTGTGAAAGGCCAATTGGATAGTTAGAGAAATTTTAACCTCAAACAACAGGTGACTTGAAAGAAATCCATTCAGTGCTGATTGTAATGTGTAGATTCTCCAGTGAATGTGCTGCACAGATTTTAAAGGGAGGTAGGAGGAGGTGGAGTTCAACATTGATGCGAATTCCTAGAGGAAATGGGTATCAGAGATACAGATACATAGATAGATAGATCACTACGTATGAAAGGAATGCATGTAAGGGATTTGTGCAAACCAGAGAGTTAACATACTTTATATGACATACGTTTATGTAATAGTGGTAATAAGGGGCTGGAGCCCACCCTGCTTCCTCCCTAGTGCATGTCAGCACGTCTTGCCCTTGTCAAGAGAAATAAGTACTTTTTAGACATTATGAAGAGAGATTGAAGGGAGGGTGTAGGACAATTGAGAGGTGTGATATTGGATAAGGGAATGGTAGCCATCCAGCAAATCCTTCTTTTGTTAGTGTGGATAGGGGAGATGAAGAAAAAAAATTTTTATTTTTACTCCGGCAGTGAATGACATGAATAATGCAAAGGCATTTTTTATTCTATTACATCATTACAATACATTTTTGTATTTGTTTCAGCACATATTAGTTCACATCAGTATTCTCATATGATAAAATTGTCATTATGGTTATTTTTCTCTCCTCTTATTTATTCATTACAGCAGTATAATCAATTTAATTTGGATTTACATAAAAGTTCTGTGCTCGTAGGTGTACCACGTATGGTGGAAATCCTACGGACAGCCAGCAAGGAAATATCAACACCCATCATGGAAGTGCCATTTCACTCACACGTTAGCAGAGCTCAGGCTGAAGCTTTGCGCATTAAACTTTCAGAGGTTTCTTTGGCTAAGGTGAGTTGTCATATACTTCAATTGTTTTTAGATATTTCTTTTTGTGTCTGCCTTGATTTACATAAATGTCCTGGTGCCATGGGGGAAGGGGAGTGAAATTATTACCCATATTTGTAAGAGGTGATTAAGAGATGGAAAGGGGACTTAACTCACTTCCCTTCTTGTATTATCACTTTTCAAAAATAGCAGCAGAAGAAAGGGCAGATCTAGAAAATCTTATTGAAGACCCGTGGTGGGGTGTTTGAATCTGATACTTTCTTTGGGGTGAGTGTGCAAGTTTGTAGGGGTATTAGGGAAAGAGGGAATTGTGTGTGCAAAAGAAGTGGTGCAACTGAATGAGCTTGAAATAAAGACCTGTGTATAAAGATATCATGAGAAATTGAGTGGCGTGACATAGGTTAAGAGTAGATGAAACATGTTGGAGAGAAGTGGAAGGTGTTTAGGAAAGCTTTTCTTGCATGTGCAAATGAAATTTGTGACATGTGGAAGATGGGAGGTAAGCATGCAAGAAAGGGAAGTGAGTGGTGGGATGAGGAAGTAAAAATGGCTGGTGAAAGGGAAATTAGAGGAGTATGGAAAGCACCTGTAGGAAAGGAGAGAAACTGATTGGAAGGAATACAAGAAGTGGCACAAGATCAAGAAAGGTACCTGAGCTAAAATGTATTAATTTATTTATAATTACCATGAGTCTATCTAAGAAAGAGGCCTGGTGTTACCAAGGACATCTTTCCAGAAGCTCCTTCAGCCCAAGGCTGAATTAGTTCCAGTGGCAGAGAAATGTGACCCCCCCTTTTTTTTTTATAAGACTGTAAATGATACAACCTTGCCAAAAGCGACTTTCTGTTATGATATAACCTGAAGCAGGGGAGTCTGACAATTTGCAATGGAAGTATTAATGAACTTAAAGGATGATTAGAAAAAATGTATTTTGCAAGGAGGTAAAGAATGTGAAGAGAAGAGAACAAATGAGAGCAATAGTGAAGGGAGCAGTTGGGGCACTAGTAGCAGGTGAAAAAGAGATGCTGTGAGTATTTTGGAGGATGGTTGAATGTTGTAGCTGACAGAATACATGATGTGTGTTTAGAACAAAGTGGCATGCAGAGTGGGAGTCATGATAAATGGTTTGGTGAAAAGAGAGGAGATACTGAAAGCTTTGCTTCATGTCATGTTTGGCAAAACTATTAATGGATGGGATTGTAGTTAAGTTTCTCAAGAGAGAGAGAGAGTTATAGTGTTGTTCATTAGTGAGTTAGGCTTTACCATGTGTTTGTGGCCCAAGATGAGGTGCCTAAGAGCTGCTAGAATGTATGCATAGTATCCCTGTATAAAGGCAAGGGGGACAAAAGTGACTGCTTGAATGATGAGTGTACTTGGTTAAATGTATGAGGTAGTGAATGAGAGGGTGGTGGTAATGCATAGAATGTCTGAGGAGCAGTGTAGCTTTAGTAGAGGTAGAGGATCTGGGGAGCAGGTGTTTGCAGTAAAGTATTTGCAGAATTTGTTAGAGAAGTACTTGGGGAAAGAGAATGAATTGTATGTGCATTTATGGATTTGGAGAAAATGAATTATGTATGACCCCAGGACCCTTTTTATGGAGCTCTCTGTCTTTGAGGCTGCACTACAGCCAGTAGCAGGGAAGTGATGGACTGATTTGGAATGACAGGTTCCTTGACAGGACTGTACTCTTTTTCCTCCACTGACAATGATACATTAAATCCAATGGGGACTTTTCACTTGTGGTGTAACCACAAGCAGGCAGTGTCTAGTGATGTCGGAGAAGGTACGCTATAGGTTTGACAGAGAAGGCATGTGGAAGGCACTGTGCATTTTTGGGTGAAATGTAAAGTTGTTAGATGCAGTGAGAACTTTTTACTGGGGCTGTATGACATGTGTGCAAGTAGGTTCTCAGTGAAGATGGGTCTGCTAAGGATGTGTGATGTCTCCATGGTTGTTTAATGTTTATAGATGAGATGTTCAGAGGTGAATGTAAAGGTCTTAGGTTTAAGCAGGGGGCATGTGTACAGCATACAATACAAAGATTAGGGGTAGACTCTCATTTGAAACATTATACATGGCAGCAAAAGAGTGGATAGATGCAAATGAAGAACATTATACATTACACTTGAAGAGTAGATAGATGTAAATTGTTCATTTGTTCCAAAACTACTTTACTAAATTGGGAGAGGTAGTTAGGCACAAAGAAATGAAAATATGGCATAAGTTTTAGAGGCTGCTTAATATCTGGTCCTTTTGTCTTTTCATCCAGGTTCTTCATAGAGTGAACGTTACTTCACAACTAGAGGGTAATAAGAAAGGTCAACTTCATTGCCATACCAAGATCAAGTTTACATTCTTGCCACATGCTGAATACAAACATGTTTGTGCTGTCAACCCAGCTCAAGTTTTACACTTTGTTGAGAGCCACTTCATTCCAAAGATTTTGCTTAAGGAGATTCAGAACTCATTACGTAAAAGGAATGAATTGTGGTAAGTTACTAGGTGGCTGTAGTGGCATATTACATTATACCACTTGAGAAATACCATGCAGTAGTATCAAGAGTTAATTAATTTGAATGGTAAGAGCTTGTGTGTGGGTGTGTTTAGTTTTTTGAATGAAGTTTAGTAAGGATAGAATTTTTAGCTGGAGTTAAGATTAGAATCTTGTAAGGGAGAAGATTTGTAGCTTATTAAAAAAAATCTCTTGTAAATGGAAAGAATTTAGAATTAAGACTTGCATTAAGATTGGTTTTAAAATTTTGCATTTTCAAAGCACAGATAGGTTTGGAATGAAAATAGTGGAAATTATTAGGGGAGAAAGAATACTTCCCACGTATTCCCTGCATGTCGTAAAAGGCGACTAAAAGGGGAGGGAGCAGGGGGTTGGAAATCCTTCCCTCCTGGTTTCTACTTTTCCAAAAAAAGGAACAAAGAAGGGGGCCAAGCAAGGATATTCCCTCTAAGGCTCAATCCTCTGTTCTTGAAGCTACCTCACAGATGCAGGAAATGGCAAATATGTATGAAAAATATTACTATTAGTGGTGTACTTGCTGCCAAAATTTTAGCCTACACAGATACTAATAGCATTACAGTTGTGAGCATTGATGATATCACTACTGATGCTTTCATTCTGTTTTATCTGTGTTTCTGATGCCCATTCGCATGGCAGAGAGAGTTTCCATATTTGGTAAACTCAAGTGCTGCTTCTTATCCTTAAGTTTCTCATTCTTAACAGGCCACCATTGGAGGGCAACACTAGCACAGTGTTTTTAGAAGCTCCTGCCTATGTTTCCAATGACTATTTATGCCTGATGGGTCTGCTTAATGTTCCTTCCTAAAGTTTCAACCTACTACTAATACCTAATGCTCCCATGTAATGTTCCTGTCTACTACTGCTACTTAATGTTTCTTTCTAATGCTCCTGCTTAATGTTCCTACCTAATACTTCTATCTGTTGCTCTTACCATTTTGCCAAAAGGCAGGGCAAGCACACAGTGCTCACAAATTATTCACCAGACTATGAACAAAGGATTGTCGAAAAACATAATTGATGTGGGAAGTGGTGACATGAAGAAAAATAGAGTTGTGAAAGTGGAACATGCTCTAGAACACTTATTCATAAAAGCACAAAGGCTGCTTTAATCATGCATGAAAATAGAGATAACTAAGAAAATTACATGACAGCTAGAGACTGTGAACGAATGTGGCCTTTGTTGTCTTTTCCTTGCGCTACCTCGCACACATGAGGGGGGAGGGGGTTGTTATTTCATGTGTGGCGAGGTGGCGATGGGAATGAATAAAGGCAGACAGTATGAATTGTGTACATGTATATGTATATGTATATGTACATGTATATTTGCGTGTGTGGATGTGTATGTATATACATGTGTATGTGGGTGGGTTGGTCTATTCTTTCGTCTGTTTCCTTGCGCTACCTCGCTAACGCGTGAGACAGCGACAAAGCAAAATAAATAAATAAGTAAAGAAAGAAAGAAAATTAAATAATCTTTAAAATTTCATTTCAAATTTGGTATACATTATAGAAATATGAACATAGTAGACTTGTGGCTCAGTGAAATTATATAGACTAGTTTCATGATTTTCTTGCTATCTATATATCTGTCTATATCTTTGATGGGTATGTTTGAAGGAATGGTGGTTCCAACAATGTTATATGGTTGCTAGGCATGGGCTATGATAGGGTTGTGAGGAGGAGGGTGGATGTGTTGAAAATGAAATGTTTGAGGACAATATGTGGTGTGAGGTGGTTTGATCGAGTAGGTAATGAAAGGGTAAGAGAGATGTGTGGTAATAAAAAGAGTGTGGTTGAGAGAGCAGAAGAGGGTGTGTTGAAATGGTTTGGAGATATGGAGAGAATGAGTGAGGGAAGATTGACAATGAGGATATGTGTGTCAGAGATGGAGGGAACAAGGAGAAGCAGGAGACCAAATTGGAGGTGGAAGGATGGAGTGAAAAAGATTTTGAGCATTGGGGCCTGGACATACAGGAGGGTGAAAGGTGTCCAAGCAATAGAGTGAATTGGAATGATGTGGTATACCGGGGTTGACATGCTGTCAGTGGATTGAACCAGGGCATGTGAAGCATATGGTATAAACAATGGAAAGGTTGATGGGGGTTGGATGTGGACAGGGAGCTATGGTTTTGATGCATTACACGTAACAGCTAAAGATTGAGTGTGAATGAATGTGGCCTTTTTATGTCTTCCTGGCACTACCTTGCTGAAAGGAAGGGGGATTGATGTTTCCTGTGCGGTGGGGTAGCGACTGGAATGGATGAAGACACGCATGTATGAATATGTACATATGTATATATATATGTATATGACTGTGTATGTATATGTTGATATGTATATGGGCATGTTTGGGCGTTTATGTATTTATATCTTTATGTGTGTATGAGTGGATGGGCCATTCTTCATCCGTTTCCTGGCACTACCTCGGTGATTTGGGAAACCGATTAAGTGTAATGAATAATAAATATCTTACACTAATGTATATATATATATATGTAACAAATTCAAGCCTAATATTTATTCACAGTTCTTCAGCGACTAATCCAGTGAAAAAGAATAGAGGTAAGGATGTCGACACTGACAACAGTGATGGACTAGATGCCTCAGAAGAGACTAAGAAAGCCAAAGAGATAATGAATGCTAGAATAAGTGAAGATAGTACGGAGGATGAAGAAGAAGAGGAAGAGGTGAGGGTACATTGATAAATGTTGGATATTATTTTGTCTGCCCTTTATTTTGAAAAATGTAGCATTGCAGATGGGAGCAGAATGCAGACACATAAGGATTTCACCTGCAGTCTTTAACTGTATGTCATAGGGAAGATAAAGGTAGGTATTTTATTGATATTGATGGATAGCTCTCTTCCTTCCCCTTGAAAAGCATGCGTTTGTGTGTAATTACCTGTTTATACAATAAGGGCAGGGAGCTCTACACTCTTAGGGCCCCATCCTTTGAACTTTCCCTGTTGTCATTCACCTTTTAAACTAATGAATTCTACAAGCATTCGTGTTTTCATCGGTTAGTTTATTTTAGTCTTACACTACCCTGATACAGAAGTACTTCACATAGTGCTTAGACATCCTCTAACTTTGCCCTAGCACATTTCTTTGCAAATATTCAAGTTCTCAAGTTGAATATCATCTTTGGTGTATCACACCACTGCTGAAGATTGTCTGAAGTTCCCTTGCAAGCTGATGCAGTCCTCATCATTCCTTACTTCTCTCATTAGATTGGCATCATCCACAAGCTTATTCATATGCAAAAAATGTATCCTTCCATTTCTTTTGCCAAAAATAGAGCTCTGACATGTACACCCTCTTAGTCACTTCATAGCTCCCCCTCACCCCCCACCCCTTGCAGACTGCATATTTGCCCCTCTCTCCAAGACCATTGCATTTACTTCCCTCATCATCCCATTTCATAAACAAATTAAACAGGCATGATAACATAGTACACCCCTGCTGCAGATCCATCATCACCTGGAACCACTCACCCTCCTCTCAGCCTACTTGCATTCATGCTTACCCTCATGATAGAAACTTCTCACCTCTTCTAGTAGCTTTCATCCTACACAATATATTCATAAGACCTTCCACAAGGCATCTCTCATGGCCCTATCACATGCTTTCTCCAAATCCACAAATGCCACATACAAGTCCTTTTCTTTCTTGTGCTTCTAGTTTCTCTAAGTATTTCTCACACCCATTCTTTAAAGTGAACACTTGATCTGCACATCCTCTGCCACTCCTGAAACCACATTGTACCTCCCCAGTCTGATGCTTTGTACATGCCTTCACCCTCTTACTAACCACTCTACCATACAACTTACCAGGTGCACTCACCAACCCATACATCTGTCATTTGAGCATTCTCCTTTGTTTTCCTTGCTTTCATACAGTGGCACTATTCATGCATTCTGCCTATTCTCATACACTTCAGTGTGATCTATACATGCATTGAAAGTAGTAACTGACCAGTTGGCAGTACAGTCACTCCTGTATTTAAGAATTCAACTGCAGGACCACCCACTTCATCTGTCCTGCCACATTTCATCCACTGCAAGGCTTTCGCCACCTCTTCTTTTAATTAATTTATTATATTTATTTATTTATTTTGCTTTGTCGCTGTCTCCCGCGTTAGCGAGGTAGTGCAAGGAAACAGACGAAAGAATGGCCCAACCCGCCCATATACACATTTATATACATACATGTCCACACACGCAAATATACATACCTATACATCTCAATGTACACATATATACACACACAGACATATACATATATACACATGTACATAATTCATACTGTCTGCCTTTATTTGTTCCCATTGCCACCTCGCCACACATGGAATAACAACCCCCTCCCCCCTCATGTGTGCGAGGTAGCGCTAGGAAAAGACACCAAAGGCCCCATTCGTTCACACTCAGTTTCTAGCTGTCATGTAATAATGCACCGAAACCACAGCTCCCTTTCCACATCCAGGCCCCACACAACCTTCCATGGTTTACCCCAGACGCTTCACATGCCCTGGTTCAATCCATTGACAGCACGTTGACCCCGGTATACCACATCGTTCCACTTCACTGTATTCCTTGCACGCCTTTCACCCTCCTGCATGTTCAGGCCCTGATCACTCAAAATCTTTTTCACTCCATCCTTCCACCTCCAATTTGGTCTCCCACTTCTCCTCGTTCCCTCCACCTCTGACACATATATCCTCTTGGTCAATCTTTCCTCACTCATTCTCTCCATGTGCCCAAACCATTTCAAAACACCCTCTTCTGCTCTCTCAACCACGCTCTTTTTATTTCCACACATCTCTCTTACCCTTACATTACTTAATCAAACCACTTCACACCACATATTGTCCTCAAATATCTCATTTCCAGCACATCCACCCTCCTGCGCACAACTCTATCCATAGCCCACGCCTCACAACCATACAACATTGTTGGAACCACTATTCCTTCAAACATACCCATTTTTGCTTTCCGAGATAATGTTCTCGACTTCCAAACATTCTTCAAGGCTCCAAGAATTTTCGCCCCCTCCCCCACCCTATGATTCACTTCCACTTCCATGGTACCATCTGCTGCCAGATCCACTCCCAGATATCTAAAACACTTTACTTACTCCAGTTTTTCTCCATTCAAACTTACCTCCCAATTGACTTGACCCTCAACCCTACTGTACCTAATAACCTTGCTCTTATTCACATTTACTCTTAAATTTCTTCTTTCACACACTTTACCAAACTCAGTCACCAGCTTCTGCAGTTTCTTACATGAACCAGCCACCAGCACTGTATTATCAGCGAACAACAACTGACTCACTTCCCAAGCTCTCTCATCCACAACAGACTGCATACTTGCCCCTCTTTCCAAAACTCTTGCATTCACCTCCCTAACAACCCCATCCATAAACAAATTAAACAACCATGGAGACATCACACACCCCTGCCGCAAACCTACATTCACTGAGAACCAATCACTTTCCTCTCTTCCTACACGTACACATGCCTTACATCCTCGATAAAAACTTTTCACTGCTTCTAACAACTTGCCTCCCACACCATATATTCTTAAAAGCTTCCACAGAGCATCTCTATCAACTCTATCATATTCCTTCTCCAGATCCATAAATGCTACATACAAATCCATTTGTTTTTCTAAGTATATCTCACATACATTCTTCAAAGCAAACACCTGATCCACACATCCTCTACCACTTCTGAAACCACACTGCTCTTCCCCAATCTGATGCTCTGTACATGCCTTCACCCTCCCAATCAATACCCTCCCATATAATTTCCCAGGAATACTGAACAAACTTATACCTCTGTAATTTGAGCACTCACTCTTATCCCCTTAATTAATTTATTTACTGATATATTTTTGTGGTAAGATTTTTTTTTCAAAGGCTGTTGAAATGAGAATAAAATTAAGTTGAAAAAGATTTCTTGTTTTCCATCAGACAGCCCAAGATGCTGGTGTAATATCATCATTAAGAAATAAGAAGAAACAGGAACAGGATTATTCAGAGGATGAGGATGCAGATGTAATGAATGATGAAGATGGGGAAAACAAAACTGGAATGATATCAGAGGACGAAGGAATAGGAGAAGAGGAGATAGGACCAAATGAGGATGAGGTGAATCAGATTTATTTCAGTATTACTAATGGTAAATGAATCTGTTTATCTATCTATATCACTACTTATGGTAAATTATTCCTTCTATCTCTTGTAGAGAGTATATTGATGGAATCGATGACAGATCTCTGCTGTCCCCTTGTAGCTGTTAGTGTGCAATGTATGAAATTTTCTACTTCCTGGGTTACATAATTTCATAATATGTGTGATAGATGTATTTGTAATGTACTTTTGGCTTCAGATCATTAATATCATGGTTTCATTACATAGCTTTCAATGCATATCAAATAGTTAGCCAGATTTTTTGTATTCAATGAGCTGTTTAAGTGGTAATAGGTAATTTTTTTTAATTTTCCAAAAGAAGGAACAGAGAAGGGGGCCAGGTGAGGATATTCTTTCAGAGGCCCAGTCCTCTGTTCTTAACGCTACCTTGCTAACATGGGAAATGGCGAATAGTTGGAAAAAAAAAAAAGAAAAAAGGTAGGAAGGAACATTTAAATGTCAGTAGGAAAATTAGGTATGAGCATCTACAAGCACTGCACTACAGTTGCCCTCTACCAGTGGCCTGTTAAGGGTGAGGCAGTAAAGGCTAAGAAGCGGACAGGAGTTCACTAGTTATGGAGACTTGCCACAGCCACCCCTTCGAGGCAGTTCTAGTTGGAAACTGGTGTCAGAGATATAGATAGGTTATCGATAGAGTTTATCACTGGGGATAGGGGAGAAAGAATACTTCCCACATATTCCCTGCATGTTGTAAAATCCTCCCCTCCAGTTTTTACTTTCCTAAGAGAAGGAACAGAGAAGGGAGCCTAGTTAGGATTTTCTCTCTTAGGCTCAGTCCTCTGTTCTTAGTGCTACCTCACTAATGTGGGAAATGTCAAATATGTTTAAAGAAAGAAAAAAAGTATATAGTCTTCCAGTTTATGATTATGAGTTGGTAACTGTAAGGTTAATGACTTCATTAGATGATGCTAACAGTGTTGTTTTACATGCACTGACAGATTATGGTTCAATAATTTTTATGGGTCAACTTTAGGTCCATTATAGATGTGATTCGATTTATTTCAGGATGTAGAAAAAGAGGCATATATGCGGAGTACTAAGAAGCGTAAAAAGTTCATCTCACCGAATGAAGTGGAATATCGCAAGGAATGCCTCATGGCACAAGATTCTTGGATTGTCGACTATGATTTCGACAGAGAAAAAGAACTTTGGTGTGAAGTAAGTGTGTAGACTGCATTCCAGTCATTGTATTACAAAAGGGCATTGCCACACTGACTGCTTGTGGTTACACCATGAGAAATGTTAACTTAAGGTTTATCATGAGTGCAATCAAAGTTTTATCATCTGAGTACAATGTCATCAAACAACTTCTCAGTCGAAAGGAGTCCATCCTTTCCCTCCTACTGAATGTAGTGTATCCTTGAAGCTGCAGGGGCCCCTGGAGAGGTGGTTTTGGGGTTATATGATAGTAATGATAAATGTTGCAGAAATGTTGACTCCATCCTCAACCTCATGGAAATGCTCAATTTCCTGGAGTGGATGCATTCATCTGGATACCCAAAATACATAGATGTTCTGATGCCCATTAGGAAGTGGTTTTCATGGAGGGAACAAGGAGAAATGGGAGACCCAATTGAAGATGGAAGGATGGAGTGAGTTAGATTTTGAGTACTCAGGGCCTGAGCATGAGAGAGGATAACATATGTGCACAGGATACAGTGAATTGGAGCGATTTGATGTACAGGGGGCAATGTAATATCAGTGGACTTAACCAGGGTGCATGAAGTAGCCAGGGGAAACTAAGCAAAGGTTTGTAAGGCTTGTTTCTGGATAGGGTGCTGTGGTTTGCATTATACATGAAAACTAGAGAATGGATGTGAGCAAATGAGGCCTTTTCTTCATCTCTTTTTGGTACCACCTCAGTTGATATTAAAAGCGTAACTCAAAAATTCTGCTAACTGATACGTATTGTTTAAAGGAGATGTATTATTAAATGAGGGTGTGGGATTAGATACAGGGATGTACAGCTTTTTGTAAATTTAGGATATTAGTTGGATGTAGATCAGAGATTTCTCTTATTTCTCTGTTGTACCTTAAAAAGCCAGTTGATTAAGTATGTATACAAAAGGAAAGGCTTTCAATATGCATTAAGTTGTATATGTAGTTGATTGATGTATCTGAGAAAATTTGAGTGTAAACCTATAATGTGTCAAGACCTAACATTATACACAAACTACAGTTGTACAATGCAGGCATGCCAAATATGATTATCATACCCTATCCAAACTTAGATTCACATAGTGAATCAGTTGTAAAGGTCCTGGTTATCCTGAACAGTACATTAAAGTTGTGTAGTTTAGCAACAAAATACTTCATTGTTTTTATTTTTGGTGCAATATTACATGACAGCTAGAGACTGAGAATGAACGAATGGGGCCTTTGTTGTCTTTTCCTAGCGCTACCTCGCACACATGAGGGGGGAGGGGGTTGTTATTCCATGTGTGGTGAGATGGCGATGGGAATCAATAAAGGCAGACAGTATGAATCATGTACATGTGTATATATGTATATGTCTGTGTGTGTATATATATGTATACATTGAGATGTATAGGTATGTATATTTGCATGTGTGGACATGTATGTATATACATGTGTATGTGGGTGGGTTGGGCCATTCTTTCGTCTGTTTCCTTGCGCTACCTCGCTAACGTGGGAGACAGCGACAAAGCAGAATAGGTAAATAAATGAATCCCAGTGGCATCCATTTCCATGGGGTAAATACAACCTCCAATATCTTTCATACACATCCTTAACCCATGCCTAGTGTGTTGAAATGAGACATGCTCTGCCATTTTGTAGAAGTGATTCTTGATTTTTTGCATTGCACCTTAAGATTATTTATCAAGCGAGACCTCTTTGCTTGATATGTTTCCTAATGTTTCTATTATGTTTCCTATGTTTTCTAATCCCACCCTACCCAGGCATCTTCGTTGGAAGTATCTCTTGATGTGATCACTCTTCACTTCATCCAACAGTCTCCAACATTTGATTCTCCTTTTTGTACCTTTTACTGTACTACTCTATATCTTTTTGATGAGCTTATCATTAGCTATACATTCTAAATGGCATTACCATTCGAAAAGACTTTCATCCAATTGACTTCTTTGCACTACTTTTCCTTTCTCATAATTCTTCATTCCATCTTCCTAATATTTTTCTTATTTATTGTACTTGATTGCTGTTTCCTGCATCAGCGAGGTATCACCAGGAATGGATGAAGGCAAGCAAGTATGAATATGCACATGTGTATATATTTATATGTCTGTGTATTTATATGTATATGCATGTATATGTTGATATGTATATGTATGTATTTGTTTGTGTATGGATGTTTATGTATATATATAAGTGGTAAAGGATGTGTGGATCAGGTGTTTGCATTGAAGAATGTATGTGAGAAATACTTAGAAAAGCAAATGGATTTGTATGTAGCATTTATGGATGTGAAGAAGGCATATGATAGAGATGATCTGTGGAAGGTATTAAGAAAATATGGTGTGGGAGGCAAGTTGGTAGAAGCAGTGAAAAGTTTTTATTGAGGATGTAAGGCATGTGTACGTATAGGAAGAGAGGAAAGTGATTGGTTCTCAGTGAATGTTGGTTTGCGGTGGGGGTGCATGATGTCTCCATGGTTGTATAATTTTTTTATGGATGGGGTTGTTAAGGAGGTGAATGCAAGAGTTTTGGAAACTGGAGCAAGTGTTTTAGATATCTGGGAGTGGATTTGGCAATGGATGGAACCATGGAAGTGGAAGTGAATCATAGGGTGGGAAGGGGGCAAAAGTTCTGGGAGCATTGAAAAATGTGTGGTAATCGAGAATGTTATCTAGGAAAGCAAAAATGGGTATGTTTGAAGGGATAGGGGTTCCAGCAATGTTGTATGGTTGCGAGGCGTGGGCTATAGATAGGGTTGTGCGGAGGAGGGTGGATGTGTTGGAAATGAGATGTTTGAGGACAACATGTGATGTGAGGTGGTTTGATTGAGTAATAAAAGGGTTAAGAGAGATGTGTGGTAATAAAAAGTGTGTGGTTGAGAGAACAGAAGATGGTGTTTTGAAATGGTTTGTTCACATGGAGAGAATGAGTGAGGAAGGAATGACAAAGAGGATATGTGTGTCAGAGGTGGAGGGAACAAGGAGAAGTGGGAGACCAAATTGGAGGTGGAAGGATGGAGTGAAAAAGATTTTGAGTGATCGGGGCCTGAACGTGCAGGACGGTGAAAGGCGTGCAAGGAATAGAGTTAATTGGAACGATGTGGTATACTGGGGTCGATGTGCTATCACTGTATTTAACCACGGTATGTGAAGCATTTGAGGTAAACCATGGAAAGTTTTGTGGGGCCTGGATGTGGAAAGGGAGCTATGGTTTCGGTGCATTATTACATGACAGCTAGAGACTTGAGTATGAATGAATGTGGCCTGTGTTGTCTTTTCCTAGAGCTACCTTGTACGCGTGCAGGGGGGATGGGGTTGTCATTTCATGTGTGGTGGGGTGGTGACAGGAATGAAGAAAGGCAGCAAGTATTAATTATGTATGTGTGTATATATGTATATGTCTGTGTATGTATATATTTGTGTACGTTGAAATGTATGGGTATGTGTATGTGCATTTGTGGATGTGCATGTATATACATTTGTATGTGGGTGGGTTGGGCCATTCTTTGGTCTGTTTCCTTGCGTTACCTCGCCAATGCGGGAGACAGGGACAAAGTATAATAGAATAGAATATATATATGGATTTGTATGTAGCATTTATGGATCTGGAGAAGGCATATGATAGAGTTGATAGAGATGCTCTTTGGAAGGTATTAAGAATATATGGTGTGGGAGGCAAGTTGTTAGAAGCAGTGAAATGTTTTTATTGAGGATGTAAGGCATGTGTACGTGTAGGAAGAGAGGAAAGTGATTGGTTCTCAGTGAATGTAGGTTTGCAGCAGGGGTGTGTGATGTCTCCATGGTTGTTTAATTTGTTTATGGATGGGGTTGTTAGTGAGGTGAATGCAAGAGTTTTGGAAAGAGGGGCAAGTATGAAGTCTGTTGTGGATGAGAGAGCTGGGGAAGTGAGTCAGTTGTTGTTCGCTGATGGTACAGCGCTGGTGGCTGATTCATGTGAGAAACTGCAGAAGCTGGTGACTGAGTTCGGTAAAGTGTGTGAAAGAAGAAAGTTAAGAGTAAATGTGAATAAGAGCAAGGTTATTAGGTACAGTAGGGTTGAGGGTCAAGTCAATTGGGAGATAAGTTTGAATGGAGAAAAATTGGAGGAAGTAAAGTGTTTTAGATGTCTGGGAGTGGATCTGGCAGCGGATGGAACCATGGAAGCGGAAGTGAATCATAGGGTGGGGGAGGGGGCAAAAATCCTGGGAGCCTTGAAGAATGTGTGGAAGTTGAGAATATTATCTCTGAAAGCAAAAATGGGTATGTTTGAAGGAATAGTGGTTCCAACAATGTTGTATGGTTGCGAGGCGTGGGCTATGGATAGAGTTGTGCGCAGGAGGATGTATGTGCTGGAAATGAGATGTTTGAGGACAATGTGTGGTGTGAGGTGGTTTGATTGAGTACGTAATGTAAGGATAAGAGAGATGTGTGGAAATAAAAAGAGCGTGGTTGAGAGAGCAGAAGAGGGTGTTTTGAAATGGTTTGGGCACATGGAGAGAATGAGTGAGGAAAGATTGACCAAGAGGATATATGTGTCAGAGGTGGAGGGAACGAGGAGAAGTGGGAGACCAAATTGGAGGTGGAAAGATGGAGTGAAAAGGATTTTGAGTGATCGGGGCCTGAGCATGCAGGAGGGTGAAAGGCGGGCAAGGAATAGATTGAATTGGATCGATGTGGTATACTGGGGTTGACGTGCTGTCAGTGGATTGAATCAGGGCATGTGAAGCGTCTGGGGTAAACCATGGAAGGTTGTGTGTGGCCTGGATGTGGAAAGGGAGCTGTGGTTTCGGGTATTATTGCATGACAGCTAGAGACTGAGTGTGAACGAATGGGGCCTTTGTTGTCTTTTCCTAGCACTACCTCGCACACATGAGGGGGGAGGGGTATGGTATTCCATGTGTTGCGAGGTGGTGATGGGAATGAATAAAGGCAAGACAGTGTGAATTGTGTGCATGGGTATATATGTATGTGTCTGTGTGTGTATACATATGTGTACATTGAGATGTATAGGTATGTATATTTGCATGTGTGGATGTGTATGTATATACATGTGTATGGGGGTGGGTTGGGCCATTTCTTTCATCTGTTTCCTTGCGCTACCTCGCAAACGCGGGAGACAGTGACTAAGCAAAATAAAAAAAAAAATATTTTTATATGAGTGGATGGGCCATTCTTCATCTGTTTCCTGGTGCTACCTCGCTGACATGGGAAACAGCAATTAAGTATGATAAAAAAAAGAAATAATACAAACACCCATACATGCACATATACATATCAACATATACACATATATACACACATACAAAGCCATATACATATATATACACATGTACATATTCATACTTGATTGCCTTCATCCATTTATGGCACTACCCCACCCCACAGGAAACAGCATTGCTACCCCCTGCTTCAGTGAGGTAGCGCCAGGAGAACACAGAAAAGGCCACATTTGTTCACATTTAGTCTCTAGCTGTCATGTGTAATGCACCGAAACCACAACTCCCTATCCACATTCAGGCCCCCACAGAGCTATCTATGGTTTACCGAAGACATCTCACATGTCCTGGTTCAGTCTATTGACAGCACGCCTTCCTAATACCAACTATATTTTATTTATTTATTACTTTTTTTAACTCTGACTTGCAATATTAGACAGTTACTTCTTCCTGCATGCTCGTGCATAACGCTCCTTTCAACTTTTTTCCCACTACCATCCTTATTCAGTTTCATTCCTGAATATTTCCACTCATCCACATTTAACAGTTCTTCACCATGCACATTGATATTTCACTGTGATCTCCCATTTCTTCTGAAAACTGGCATCTTAACATTTATGTGCATTTACCCAAAGCATTCTTGTTTCACGTATACCATCTGAACAGCTTACCATTCTATTATCTGCATACAGCAAATGTAGGAACTTCCATTCTCTTTCTTCATGATTAAATATTATTCTAGAGTTGGGGGTAAATGTGAATAATAGCAAGGTTATTAGGCTTAACAGTGAAGAGAGACAGATTACGTGGAATGTGAGTTTAGCTGAAGAGAACTTGCAGGAAATGGAATATTTTAGATACTTGGGAGTGGATATGGAAGCAAATGGGAGCTAAAGTAAACCATAGAATGGGTGCGGAGGTAAAGGCCGTGACTTCATTGAGGAATGTGTGGAAAGAGAGGTCATTGTCTTTAAGGGCAAAGATTTGTATCTTTGATTATATGATAGTTCCATTGATGCTATATGGATGTAAGACATAAGCCTCGAGACAAACTGTAAAGAAGAGTGTGGATGTGTTGGAAATGTTTGAAGACAGTATTTGTTGTGAGGAGGGTTGGTTAAGTAATAAATGATAGGTAAGAGAGAATGGTAGTAATAAGAGGAGTATGCATAAGAAAGCTGAAGAGAATGTGCTTAAATGGTTTGGACATATTGAGAGGATGAGTGAGGAGAGGATGACAAAAAGTGTGTATGTATCAGAAGTGGAGGGAACTTGGGAAAATAGGAGAACAAGGGAAGAGGTAAAAGAAGGGAGTGGAGGATGCTTTTAAGGCTTGGGGCCTGAACGTGCAGGAGTGTGCAGGACTTGCAAGGGATAGAGCAGATTGAAGTTATTTGCTGTACAGGGGACAATAAGCTGAATGTAGGCTGAACTAGTGCATATGAAGCAGTCAGGGGAAACCATGGAATAGTCTGTGGGGCCTGTTTGTGGATTGATGTATCAGGTTTCATTGCATTTTACATGACAGCTAGAAAGTGGATGTGAGTGAATGAGGCCATTCCTTTATCTGTTTCTGGCGCTGCCTCTGATATGGGAAATACCTAAAGTGTACGTTTGTTCTGTTTTCAGTGTTAAACCAACGCTGAGATAGCAGAACATTAATGAATAAGACTGCAAAATGGGAGATTGTATTTGAAATTTAGAGAAATTCAGTTCCCACATATTTAGAGGACTCTGTCTGTCTCTGTGTAGTGGATTGTGAAAGTTTACTTTAGATACACTGATATGTTTAAGCAATTTCGTGTTTTAATTGTTGACAAATATGTGCAGGCGACAGTTCTTCTGCCCGTGAGTGGAGGAAACTATGATATACATTCCATTGTGCGGCAGAGATCAGAGCGAGAGTTGATCCACAACATTCGCAATATTCGTCGAGTTTTCGTTGTTGAAAAGGAAAACACGCTGCTGCTTAGAACAGAGGGTGTCAATATTCTTGTAAGTATGTAAATACTTTATTTTGAAATAATGCATTGCAGGTTTTAGTCAATTACTTTAAAGAAATGTATTGCATATTTTAGGCACATAATGTCTTTGCTTTTTGTATTTGATACTTAAAGATTTCATTAAAGCTTAACATACAATCATCACAGATTTTAATTACATTGGGTTTGCTGTTGTGTGCAACGGATAAATAGGTATACTGCATATCCCTTCACTTATGATGGTGCATGATAGGGTTCAAACTGCTTTTAACTGAGTTCAGAATTTGATACTTTTTGCATGTGTACGGTCTTCAACAAAGATGAAATAAAGTATGAGAATCTTGTTAAAGATTTTGACCGGTTTCCTTCTCCTTCTATGTCTCTGATATTGGGTATACTATCTGAATGCAGTTGTCATGGCTTACTCTATAGGGAATTGGTTCTTTGGATCTGAGTTTTGGGAATTGAACACTGGCAATGGATTTGTGCCAACGGGCTTTGAACTTAAACATACATATCTCACTTGTTTTAGGTAAGGAAAAGTATTGTCCTATTTGGGAAGGGAAATTTTAGGACATGGGTTTTATACCAAGTCTGTGTCTAGCATGTGAGGTTATCTGTTGGTGAATGAAGGGCTAGGGAGATAGGGATCAGTGCTCTGTATTTACATGTTACTACCAGATTCATTTTATCTTTACGGCCATGACCATAGATAATGTTGTCGCATGTTCCAAATTTTGTGATTGGTGCATGAATAGAATCATTTTTGTATGACATTGTTTGACTCATGTAACACCTTTCCATTCCTTTCCATCATTCAGTTTCATCACTTTTTATTTTCAATGATTACTTTCACTGCAAAGCATACTATTATTTTTATTAGTCTGATTATACTCAGTGTCATTCGTCATTTTAATGATATACAAGCTTCATAGACCCAGGCTTGGTGAACATGCATAGACTCGTTGGAAAACCAATTGCAGTAGAAAATAGTCACATAGAATAACAAACTGGCCAAGGTTTAGTTGGTCATTAGCTCCGAACTAATATAATATGAATAGATAGCATCTGTTGGGGATGAGAGAGCTTGGGAAGTGAGTCAGTTGTTGTTCGCTGATGATACAGCGCTGGTGGCGGATTCATGTGAGAAACTGCAGAAGCTGGTGACGGAGTTTGGTAAAGTGTGTGGAAGAAGAAAGTTAAGAGTAAATGTGAATAAGAGCAAGGTTATTAGGTACAGTAGGGTTGAGGGTCAAGTCAATTGGGAGGTGAGTTTGAATGGAGAAAAACTGGAGGAAGTGAAGTGTTTTAGATATCTGGGAGTGGATCTGTCAGCGGATGGAACCATGGAAGCGGAAGTGGATCATAGGGTGGGGGAGGGGGCGAAAATTTTGGGAGCCTTGAAAAATGTGTGGAAGTCGAGAACATTATCCCGGAAAGCAAAAATGGGTATGTTTGAAGGAATAGTGGTTCCAACAATGTTGTATGGTTGCGAGGCGTGGGCTATGGATAGAGTTGTGCGCAGGAGGATGGATGTGCTGGAAATGAGATGTTTGAGGACAATGTGTGGTGTGAGGTGGTTTGATCGAGTAAGTAACGTAAGGGTAAGAGAGATGGGTGGAAATAAAAAGAGCGTGGTTGAGAGAGCAGAAGAGGGTGTTTTGAAATGGTTTGGGCACATGGAGAGAATGAGTGAGGAAAGATTGACCAAGAGGATATATGTGTCGGAGGTGGAGGGAACGAGGAGAAGAGGGAGACCAAATTGGAGGTGGAAAGATGGAGTGAAAAGGATTTTGTGTGATCGGGGCCTGAACATGCAGGAGGGTGAAAGGAGGGCAAGGAATAGAGTGAATTGGAGCGATGTGGTATACAGGGGTTGACGTGCTGTCAGTGGATTGAATCGGCATGTGAAGTGTCCGGGGTAAACCATGGAAAGTTGTGTAGGTATGTATATTTGCGTGTGTGGACGTGTGTATGTACATGTGTATGGGGGGGGTTGGGCCATTTCTTTCGTCTGTTTCCTTGCGCTACCTCGCAAACGCGGGAGACAGCGACGAGGTATTAAAAAAAAAAAAAAAAAAAAAAAAAGATAGCATCCTGGCTCCCATTAGGAGTCATCTTCAGCTTCAACTGCTCACCAGCAATTAGTTAAACGGTTTCCAGAATCATATATGGAATTCTGATAAGCTTACAAAAAAAGGGTATCTGTTGGAGTGTTGCACGAGTTGCATGTGCGAGGTGAAGAGGAAGAGAGGGAGGCCAGAATGAAAGATTTGATGGAGGAAGGTGTTCTAGTGCAAAAGTGTTTGGAATTGTGCAGAGACGTAGAGGCATGAAGGTGATTCTGATTGAGACACCCTGCTGGGATGTGAAAAACAAGTTTATTTATTTTTTATGCCTGCCCACTGTTTTCACTCCAGGAGCAGATGAAAACAGGATGTATTCACTCATGTACATATTTTAGCTGTCAATAGTAGAAATTTTATTTATATATTTATTATCCTCGCATGTGTACGTGTAGGAAGAGAGGAAAGTGATTGGTTCTCAGTGAATGTTGGTTTGCGGCAGGTTAGGGGCAAGTATGCAGCTGTTGTGGATGAGAGAGCTTAGGAAGTGAGTCTGTTGTTGTTTGCTGATAATATCTAAAACACTTCACTTCCTCCAGATTTTCTCTATTCAAACTTACCTCCCAATTGACTTGGCCCTCATCTCTACTGTACCTAATAACCTTGCTCTTATTCACATTTACTCTCAGCTTTCTTCTTTCATACACTACCAAACTCAGTCACCAGCTTCTGCAGTTTCTCAACCCGAATCAGCCACCAGCGCTTTATCATCAGCGAACAACAACTGACTCACTTCCCAAGCTCTCTCATCCACAACAGACTGCATACTTGCCCCTCTTTCCAAAACTCTTGCATTCACCTCCCTAACAACCCCATCTATAAACAAATTAAACAACCATGGAGACATCACGCACCCCTGCCGCAAACCAACATTCACTGAGAACCAATCACTTTCCTCTCTCCCTACACATACACATGCCTTACATCCTCGATAAAAACTTTTCACTGCTTCTAGCAACTTACCTCCCACACATATATTCTTAATACCTTCCATAGAGCATCTCTATCAACTCTTATCATGTGCCTTCACCAGGTCCATAGATGCTACATACAAACCCATTTTCTTTTCCAAGTATTTCTCACATACATTCTTCAAAGCAAACACCTGATCCATACATCCTCTGCCACTTCTGAAACCACACTACTCTTCCCCAATCTGATGCTTTGTACATGCTTTCACCCTCACAATCAATACCCTCCCATATAATTTCTCAGGAATACTCAACGAACTTATACCTCTGTAATTTGAGCTCTCACTTTTATCCCCTTTGCCTTTGTACAGTGGTGCTATGCAAGCATTCCACCATTCCTCAGGCACGTCACCATGAGTCATACATACATTGAATAACCTTACCAACCAGTCAACAATACAGTCACCCCTTTTTTTTTAAATAATATCCACTGCAATACCATCCATAGGTTTGTGTAAGTATGATAGTAATTATTGTTCTTGTTTTTTGCAGAAAATTATTGAATTTGAACATCTTTTAGATGTGAACCGCCTTTACACAAATAACATTCACCAAGTAGCAGAGATGTATGGCATTGAAGCGGCCCAGCGCTCAATTATCAGAGAAATTCGTGCTGTACAGTCTGCTTATGATATCAAGGTAAAAGTGTGACTGTCAGCATTTTATGTTATTACATCACAGGATATGTTAAGGATACATATTTTCAGCTACTTTTTTAGTTGTATCGTACGCCTGCCAGGTGTAGAGGAATTTTTTTGAGAATATAAAGATGCTTGATGGTTTTTAACTGATTATTAGATAACTATTTTTGTACATATCACAGCAGGCACTTTTGTCGGCCATCCCCATCATCTAGAGTGAAATTTTGCCAATTAGGAAATACCAATGACTGCAGCTGAAATATCCTCTTACACTCTGGAAACTAATGACCACAGCTTGATTTTTTTTTTTTTTTTAGACCGGTGACTATCATAGAAATATGCATATGACATGTCAGGCTAAGATTCTAGGCGTGCAGCTTTACATAAAGGATATTGTATGGTCAGCAAAAATCATAATCTGCTGCGAAGGACATGAGTCACTGCTGAAACACTGTGTAGAGAATTATGTAAATAGGTTTAGCAATGTGAAACAGGCAGAAGATGCAACTTGAATATGGTGCTGATATGCATAGCTTGTAAATGCACTGAAATATCTGCAAAAAAATGAGATAACTGTTTCAGATTGACTTTAGACAACTTACAAACTATTTGACATTTTATGTTAAATGTCAGATAGTCTGTAAGTAGTCATTTTTCACTTTGAAATTATCTCGCTTCATTATACAATATTGTCCAAGAAGAAACATGAATATTTTATGCTTTTAAAGAATTATCCAGTCAGCTTAATTATTAGTGGTACACTTTTGAATTGCTTCATTCATCTATATCTGGTTGCAGAATTCTCTACTTTATATTTCAGAGTTGACATATATATCTCTAGCAGTAGCTTTTTGGATCTTTACTGACCTAAAAGTATATATGCAAGCAAGAGCTTTATCAAAAGCTTATTTCATAACAAGAGAAATTGCTTGGTAGAGTTTTTACCTTGAAGAAGTAGTTTGAGTTAATTTTTTGTTAATTGCATCGTCTTTTTTAACATTATTAGATTAGATTAGAAAGCGTAGTGAGGAGTGGGATGAAGAAGTAAGGTTGTTAAGGAAAGAGAAGAGAGAGGCATTTGGACAATTTTTGCAGGGAAGTGGTGCAAATGACTGGGAGATGTATTAAAGAACGTGGCAGGAGGTCAAGAGAAAGGTGCAAGAAGTGAGAAAGAGGGCAAATGAGAGTTAGTGTGAGAGAGTATCAGTAAACTTTAGGGAGAATAAAAAGATGTTTTAGAAGGAGGTAGGTAACATATGTAAGATAAGAGAACAAATGGGAACATTGGTGAAGGGGGCAAATGGGGAGGTGATAAGTAGTGATGAAGTAAGATGGAGTGATTATTTTGAAGGTTTGTTGAATGTGTTTGATGATAGAGTTGCAGATATAAGGTGTTTTGGTTGGATGGTGTGTGAAGTGAGAGGGTCAGGGAGAATGGTTTGGTAAACAGAGAAGAGGTAGTGAAAGCTTTGTGGATGATGAAAGGCAGCGGGTTTGGATGGTATTGCAGTGGAATTTATTGTGTTGTTAATTGTTTGGTAAGGATATTCATTGTATGTATGGAT
This sequence comes from Panulirus ornatus, assembly GCF_036320965.1. Classification (NCBI taxonomy): domain Eukaryota; kingdom Metazoa; phylum Arthropoda; class Malacostraca; order Decapoda; family Palinuridae; genus Panulirus; species Panulirus ornatus. The sequence continues at coordinate 1,855,648 of NC_092274.1, forward strand.
CATGGTGAAGTGCCAGACGATTGGCAGAATGCATGCATAGTGCCACTGTACAAAGTCATTGGGATAAAAGTGAGTGTTCAAATTACAGAGGCATAAGTTTATTGAGTATTCCTGGGAAATTATATGGGAGGGTATTAATTGAGAGGGTAAAGGCATATACAGAATATCAGATTGGGGAAGAGCAGTGTGGTTTCATAAGTGGTAGAGGATGTTTGGATCAGGTGTATGCTTTGAAAATTTATGTGAGAAATGCTTGGAAAAACATGGATTTGTATGTAGCATTTATGGATCTGGAGAAGGCATATGATAAGGTTGATAGAGATGCTTTGTGGAGGGTTTTAAGAGTATATGGCAAGGGAGGTAAGTTGCTAGAAGCAGTGAAAAGTTTTTACCAAGGATGTAAGGCATATGTGTGAGTAGGAAGAGAGGAAAGTGATTGGTTCCCAGTGAATGTTGATTTGAGGCAGGGATTCATAATGTCTCCATGGTTGTTTAATTTGTGTATGGATGGGATGGTTAGGGAAGTGAATGCAAGAGTTTTGAAGGGAGGAGCAAGTATGCAGCCTGTTGTGGATGAGAGGGCTTGGGAAGTGAGTCAGTTGTTTGCTGATGATACAGTGCTGGTGACTGATTCGGGTGAGAAACTGTAGAAGTTGGTGAATGAGTTTGGTAAAGCGTGTGAAAGGAGAAAGCTGAGAGTAAACGTGAATAAGAGCAAGGTTATTAGGCTCAGTAGGGTTGAGGGACAAGTTAATTGAGAGGTAAGTTTGAATGGAGAAAAACTGGAAGAAGTGAAGTGTTTTAGATACTTTGGAGTGGACTTGGCATAAGATAGAACCATGGAAGCAGAAGTGAGTCACAGGGTGGGGGATGGGGCAAAGGTTCTGGGAGCATTGAAGAATATGTGGAAGGTGAGAACGTTATCTCGGAGAGCAAACATGGGTATGTTTGAAAGAATAGTGGTTGCAACAATGTTGTATAACCATGGTTGCGAGGCATGGGCTATAGATAGGGTTGTGCAGAGGAGGGTGGATGTGTTGGAAATGAAATGTTTGAGAACAATATGTGGTGTGAGGTTATTTGATCGAGTAAGTAATGAAAATGTAAGAGGGATGTGTGATAATAAAGTGAGTGTGGTTGAAAGAGCAGAAGAGGGTGTGTTGAAATGGTTTGGAGGTATGGAGAGAATGAGTGAGGAAAGATTGACAAAGAGGGTATATGTGTCGGAGGTGGAGGGAACGAGGAGAAGCGAGAGACCAATTTGGAGGTGGAAGGATGGAGTGAAAAAGATTTGAGCAGTCAGGGCCTAAACATACAGGAGGGTGAAAAGCTTGCAAGGAATATTGAAATTGGAGTGATGTGGTATACTGGGGTTGATGTGCTATCGGTGGATTAAACCAGGGCATGTAAAGCGTCTGGGGTAAACCATGGAAAGTTTGTGGACTAAAAAAAATTTTAAAAAAAAAAAAAAGGAAAAAAAAAAATAAAATTTAAAAAGGGGAAAAAAAAAAAAAAAAAAAAAAAAAAAAAAAAAAAAAAAAAACCCCCCCCGGGGGGGGGGGGGGAAAAAAAATTTTTAAAAAAGGGGTAAAAAAAAAAAAAAAAAAAAAAAATGTAGGAAGAGAGGAAAGTGATTGGTTCTCAGTGAATGTTGGTTTGCGGCAGGTTAGGGGCAAGTATGCAGCTGTTGTGGATGAGAGAGCTTAGGAAGTGAGTCTGTTGTTGTTTGCTGATAATATCTAAAACACTTCACTTCCTCCAGATTTTCTCTATTCAAACTTACCTCCCAATTGACTTGGCCCTCATCTCTACTGTACCTAATAACCTTGCTCTTATTCACATTTACTCTCAGCTTTCTTCTTTCATACACTACCAAACTCAGTCACCAGCTTCTGCAGTTTCTCAACCCGAATCAGCCACCAGCGCTTTATCATCAGCGAACAACAACTGACTCACTTCCCAAGCTCTCTCATCCACAACAGACTGCATACTTGCCCCTCTTTCCAAAACTCTTGCATTCACCTCCCTAACAACCCCATCTATAAACAAATTAAACAACCATGGAGACATCACGCACCCCTGCCGCAAACCAACATTCACTGAGAACCAATCACTTTCCTCTCTCCCTACACATACACATGCCTTACATCCTCGATAAAAACTTTTCACTGCTTCTAGCAACTTACCTCCCACACATATATTCTTAATACCTTCCATAGAGCATCTCTATCAACTCTTATCATGTGCCTTCACCAGGTCCATAGATGCTACATACAAACCCATTTTCTTTTCCAAGTATTTCTCACATACATTCTTCAAAGCAAACACCTGATCCATACATCCTCTGCCACTTCTGAAACCACACTACTCTTCCCCAATCTGATGCTTTGTACATGCTTTCACCCTCACAATCAATACCCTCCCATATAATTTCTCAGGAATACTCAACGAACTTATACCTCTGTAATTTGAGCTCTCACTTTTATCCCCTTTGCCTTTGTACAGTGGTGCTATGCAAGCATTCCACCATTCCTCAGGCACGTCACCATGAGTCATACATACATTGAATAACCTTACCAACCAGTCAACAATACAGTCACCCCTTTTTTTTTAAATAATATCCACTGCAATACCATCCATAGGTTTGTGTAAGTATGATAGTAATTATTGTTCTTGTTTTTTGCAGAAAATTATTGAATTTGAACATCTTTTAGATGTGAACCGCCTTTACACAAATAACATTCACCAAGTAGCAGAGATGTATGGCATTGAAGCGGCCCAGCGCTCAATTATCAGAGAAATTCGTGCTGTACAGTCTGCTTATGATATCAAGGTAAAAGTGTGACTGTCAGCATTTTATGTTATTACATCACAGGATATGTTAAGGATACATATTTTCAGCTACTTTTTTAGTTGTATCGTACGCCTGCCAGGTGTAGAGGAATTTTTTTGAGAATATAAAGATGCTTGATGGTTTTTAACTGATTATTAGATAACTATTTTTGTACATATCACAGCAGGCACTTTTGTCGGCCATCCCCATCATCTAGAGTGAAATTTTGCCAATTAGGAAATACCAATGACTGCAGCTGAAATATCCTCTTACACTCTGGAAACTAATGACCACAGCTTGATTTTTTTTTTTTTTTTTAGACCGGTGACTATCATAGAAATATGCATATGACATGTCAGGCTAAGATTCTAGGCGTGCAGCTTTACATAAAGGATATTGTATGGTCAGCAAAAATCATAATCTGCTGCGAAGGACATGAGTCACTGCTGAAACACTGTGTAGAGAATTATGTAAATAGGTTTAGCAATGTGAAACAGGCAGAAGATGCAACTTGAATATGGTGCTGATATGCATAGCTTGTAAATGCACTGAAATATCTGCAAAAAAATGAGATAACTGTTTCAGATTGACTTTAGACAACTTACAAACTATTTGACATTTTATGTTAAATGTCAGATAGTCTGTAAGTAGTCATTTTTCACTTTGAAATTATCTCGCTTCATTATACAATATTGTCCAAGAAGAAACATGAATATTTTATGCTTTTAAAGAATTATCCAGTCAGCTTAATTATTAGTGGTACACTTTTGAATTGCTTCATTCATCTATATCTGGTTGCAGAATTCTCTACTTTATATTTCAGAGTTGACATATATATCTCTAGCAGTAGCTTTTTGGATCTTTACTGACCTAAAAGTATATATGCAAGCAAGAGCTTTATCAAAAGCTTATTTCATAACAAGAGAAATTGCTTGGTAGAGTTTTTACCTTGAAGAAGTAGTTTGAGTTAATTTTTTGTTAATTGCATCGTCTTTTTTAACATTATTAGATTAGATTAGAAAGCGTAGTGAGGAGTGGGATGAAGAAGTAAGGTTGTTAAGGAAAGAGAAGAGAGAGGCATTTGGACAATTTTTGCAGGGAAGTGGTGCAAATGACTGGGAGATGTATTAAAGAACGTGGCAGGAGGTCAAGAGAAAGGTGCAAGAAGTGAGAAAGAGGGCAAATGAGAGTTAGTGTGAGAGAGTATCAGTAAACTTTAGGGAGAATAAAAAGATGTTTTAGAAGGAGGTAGGTAACATATGTAAGATAAGAGAACAAATGGGAACATTGGTGAAGGGGGCAAATGGGGAGGTGATAAGTAGTGATGAAGTAAGATGGAGTGATTATTTTGAAGGTTTGTTGAATGTGTTTGATGATAGAGTTGCAGATATAAGGTGTTTTGGTTGGATGGTGTGTGAAGTGAGAGGGTCAGGGAGAATGGTTTGGTAAACAGAGAAGAGGTAGTGAAAGCTTTGTGGATGATGAAAGGCAGCGGGTTTGGATGGTATTGCAGTGGAATTTATTGTGTTGTTAATTGTTTGGTAAGGATATTCATTGTATGTATGGATCATGGTGAAGTGCCAGACGATTGGCAGAATGCATGCATAGTGCCACTGTACAAAGTCATTGGGATAAAAGTGAGTGTTCAAATTACAGAGGCATAAGTTTATTGAGTATTCCTGGGAAATTATATGGGAGGGTATTAATTGAGAGGGTAAAGGCATATACAGAATATCAGATTGGGGAAGAGCAGTGTGGTTTCATAAGTGGTAGAGGATGTTTGGATCAGGTGTATGCTTTGAAAATTTATGTGAGAAATGCTTGGAAAAACATGGATTTGTATGTAGCATTTATGGATCTGGAGAAGGCATATGATAAGGTTGATAGAGATGCTTTGTGGAGGGTTTTAAGAGTATATGGCAAGGGAGGTAAGTTGCTAGAAGCAGTGAAAAGTTTTTACCAAGGATGTAAGGCATATGTGTGAGTAGGAAGAGAGGAAAGTGATTGGTTCCCAGTGAATGTTGATTTGAGGCAGGGATTCATAATGTCTCCATGGTTGTTTAATTTGTGTATGGATGGGATGGTTAGGGAAGTGAATGCAAGAGTTTTGAAGGGAGGAGCAAGTATGCAGCCTGTTGTGGATGAGAGGGCTTGGGAAGTGAGTCAGTTGTTTGCTGATGATACAGTGCTGGTGACTGATTCGGGTGAGAAACTGTAGAAGTTGGTGAATGAGTTTGGTAAAGCGTGTGAAAGGAGAAAGCTGAGAGTAAACGTGAATAAGAGCAAGGTTATTAGGCTCAGTAGGGTTGAGGGACAAGTTAATTGAGAGGTAAGTTTGAATGGAGAAAAACTGGAAGAAGTGAAGTGTTTTAGATACTTTGGAGTGGACTTGGCATAAGATAGAACCATGGAAGCAGAAGTGAGTCACAGGGTGGGGGATGGGGCAAAGGTTCTGGGAGCATTGAAGAATATGTGGAAGGTGAGAACGTTATCTCGGAGAGCAAACATGGGTATGTTTGAAAGAATAGTGGTTGCAACAATGTTGTATAACCATGGTTGCGAGGCATGGGCTATAGATAGGGTTGTGCAGAGGAGGGTGGATGTGTTGGAAATGAAATGTTTGAGAACAATATGTGGTGTGAGGTTATTTGATCGAGTAAGTAATGAAAATGTAAGAGGGATGTGTGATAATAAAGTGAGTGTGGTTGAAAGAGCAGAAGAGGGTGTGTTGAAATGGTTTGGAGGTATGGAGAGAATGAGTGAGGAAAGATTGACAAAGAGGGTATATGTGTCGGAGGTGGAGGGAACGAGGAGAAGCGAGAGACCAATTTGGAGGTGGAAGGATGGAGTGAAAAAGATTTTGAGCAGTCAGGGCCTAAACATACAGGAGGGTGAAAAGCTTGCAAGGAATATTGAATTGGAGTGATGTGGTATACTGGGGTTGATGTGCTATCGGTGGATTAAACCAGGGCATGTAAAGCGTCTGGGGTAAACCATGGAAAGTTTTGTGGGACCTGTATATGGAAAGGGAGCTGTGGTTTCATTGCATTACACATGACGGCTAGAGACTGAGTGTGAACGATTGTGGCCTTTTTGTTGTTTCCTGTGTGGTAGGATGGCGATGGGAATGGATGAAGGCAGCGAGTATGAATATGTACATGTGTATATATGTATATGCACGTATATGTGTGTGTATGGGTGTTTATCTATATATATATATATGTATATGAGTTGTTGCCATTTCTTGTGTAGCGGGGTGGCGGCAGGAATGGATGAAGGTAGCATGTATGAATATGTACATGTGTATATATGTATATGTCTGTGTATGTATATGTATGTATACGTTGAAATGTATAGGTATCTATATATATATATATGTTTGTGTGGGCGTTTATGTATATACATATGTATATGGGTAGATTGGGCCATTCTTTCATCTGTTTCCTTGTGCTACCTCACTAACGCTGGAGACAGTGACAAAGTATAATAGATATAAGTAAATAATGAGTGGTTGGGCCATTCTTCGTCTGTTTCCTTGTGATACCTCACAGATGCAAGAAACAGCGATTTAGTATATGATAATGTAGTATATGGTTATGGATGCCTGTTATTAATCTTCTTTACATGCTCCATTGAAATTGTTCTCTGAATTTGATGGACAAAAAGATTTTTACACCAATCTGTTTGTTGTAGGTTGACTTCCGTCATTTGTCACTCTTGGCTGATTATTTCACGTGTGAGGGCACGTACAAGGCTTGTTCTCGCAGTGCCATAGCATCATGCCCTTCCCCTGTGCAAAAAATGTCGTATGAAACCTTCATGCATTTTCTCAAGTCTGCTCTCTTGCAGGGTAAGATGTCTGCTTATACTCATTGTAGTAACTCAATTTGGTAAATTCCTTGCTTATATTTCAGTGATTTGGCAGTTTGATCCAATATGTAATGATTTTTTAAGAAGCATCCAATTTAAAATTTGTTAAGTATCCCTGTAAAATGTATAGGAGAGTTGTTATAAGAGGGTTGTAGCATGCATAGAACATTTGACTGGGGATGGGGAGGAGTAATGTGGCTTCATTTTGTTTTCCTCAGGTTATAATTAAAGATGAGGCCAAACTGTACCTAAACATTGAATTTCTTAACACAAGCATTGTGAAATTTTATAGGATTTTCATTACAATTGATGAGATTGGTCTTTATTGTGCTAGTAGTGCTTTGTTTCCTATTTATCGTACGACACCATTTGATTTTACTTTTTTCCAGGAGAGGTAGACCGAATGGCATCACCATCAGCAAACATTGCTTTAGGACAACCAGTAAAGCTGGGTACAAATGCAGTGCATACATTACCAGTCCTCAAATTCTCATAAGTGCTTGGTGCTTATATGTCTATTTTTATGTAAAGTAAGTATTATTGAATAAAGTTTTAATATAGTTTCATGTTTATGTGTTTAATTTGACAGATGGAAGTGATTTACAATGACTTTTTAGCTTCATAAGGAAACTAGTCATTGAATTTGAAGTATTTTTATCATAGATTTTTTTTTATTAGATTTCTTATATTTTACCACTTTGTCCTGCCTAAGTGAGATAGCATCATAAACAGGCAAATAAGTTCTCAGAGATAAAATGCCCACTTTTCCTTTTTTTCAGTTGTTGTGAAAGGAAGACCTCCTGTGACATGAGGAAATAGTGTAGTGTGGAAGTGTATGATACAGGAGGGAGAGAAATGGGGAAAGAATATGTGTAATATTGTATGTGAGGGAGGCATGTCAGGAGGGAATCGTCATCAAGGTTATGGATAGGGTAGGGTGTTTAGGGAAAAGAATGTGAGGTTCTTGTAGAAAGGGAAGGGTTTACAGTGTATTAGGTTTGGTATTGAATCAGTTGCTGTTTGTTTATGAAACAACTTTGTTGGTAGACTCAGTTGAGAAACTGCTGAAGCTGGTGTATGAGTTCGGGTGAGAGTGTGTAGGTAGAAAGTTTTGAATATTAGTATGGTCATTAAGTTAAGCAGGGGAGAGAGATAGGTTCATTGCAGTTGGAGTTTGACTAGGGAGAACCTTGAAGTGACATGTGTTATATACCTGTTAGTGGACATGTCATTGGATAAAACCATAGATGCTGAAGTAAGCTATAAGGTGGTTGACATTGAAGAGTGTGTGGAAAGAGTTCCCTGTCTATGAGGGCAAAGTGCTGTATGGATGAGAGATGTGGGCCAAATGTACAAGTATTGATATTAGTACAAATTCCAGATTAGATTATCATAGATAATCACAAACCCCCACCCAGCAGTTATTCATCAGTTACTTGAATGTCATGCTAACAGTATAAGATCATTTACTCTTTACATGGCACTGATGTAAACCAGCTTGCATGCTGCCTTGTGATCTAGCTCTTTTTACCCAGGCATATGCTGAAGACATCCACTTGTGCACTGTTCATTCAATAATTAAAGGCAGTAAATGTGTAACTGTTTCAATCATTTCCCTCATGAAAGTGGGTAATAATCATAAGTTTACCCTTTTCAGTTATTAGCTTGTTTGTGCTACTGCACAGTTCATATTCCTTTAAGATACTCTTTGTGTTTCTGCAACATTTTGTATTTGTTTTTGCACTGTTTGTTTAGTGTCTGCATCACATACTGTTTTTTCTTTCTACTCAAACTGTTTTTGCTCGTGTGTCATGTTTTTGTTCCAATATGTATTCCTGCAACTTGTTTGTTAGTTGTTTCTGCATCACGTCTTATGACCTTTATAGCAGCCACCCTAATGTCCTTTGCCCATTTCCTTTATTTTGTTCATAATATTATTTTTTTATTATACTTCATTGTCGTCTCCTGCGTCAACGAGGTAGTGCAAGGAAACAGACAAGGAATGGACCAACCCACCCACATACACATAGTATGTACATAAATGCCCATACATGTGCATTTATTTTTTATTTATCATACTTTGTTGCTGTCTCCTGCATTAGCAAGGTAGTGCAAGGAAACAGACAAAAGAATGGCCCAGCCCACCCACATACACATGTATATACATACACGTCCACACACGCACATATACATACCTATACATTTCAGCGTATACATATATATACATACACAGACATATACATATATACACATGTACATAATTCATACTTGCTGTCTTTATTCATTCCCGTCGCCACCCCACCACACATGAAATGACTACCCCCTCCCCTGCATGTGTGCGAGGTAGCGCTAGAAAAAGACAACAAAGGCCACATTTGTTCACACTCAGTCTCTAGCTGCTATGTATAATGCACCAAAGTCACAGCTCCCATTCCACTTCCAGGCCCCACAAAACTTTTCATGGTTTACCCCAGATGCTTCACATACCCTGGTTCAATCCATTGACAGCACATCGACCCCAGTATACCACATCGTTCCAATTCACTCTTTTCCTTGCACGCCTTTCACCCTCCTGCATGTTCTGGCCCTGAACATTCAAAATCTTTTTCACTCCATCTTTCCACCTCCAGTTTGGTTTCGCACTTCTCGTTCCCTCCACCTTTGACACATATATCCTATTTGTCAAGCTGTCCTCACTCATTCTCTCCATGTGACCAAACCATTTTAATGCACCTTCTTTTGTTCTTTCAACCACATACTTTTTGTTACCACACATCTCTTTAACCCTTTCATTACTTACTCGATCAAACCACTTCACACCACATATTGTCCTCAAACATCTCATTTCCAGCACATCCACCCTCCTTTGCTCAACCCTGTCTATAGCTCATGCCTCGCAACCATATAACATTGTTGGAACCACCATTCCTTCAAACATACCCATTTTTGCTCCAAGGTAACGTTCTCGCCTTCCACACATTCTTCAACGCTCCCAGAACCTTCACCCCATCCCCCATCCTCTGACTCACTTCTGCTTCCATAGTTCCATCCGCTGCTAAATCCACTCCCAGATATCTAAAACATTCTCCATTCAAACATACCTCCCAATTTACTTGTCCCTCAACCCTACTGTACCTTGCTCTTATTCACATTTACTCTCAACCTTCTTCTTTCACACACTTTACCAAACTCAGTCACCAACTTTTGCAGTCTCTCTTACTTGAGCCAGCCACCAGCGCTGTATCATCAGCAAACAACAACTGACTCACTTCCCAAGCCCTCACATCCACAACAGACTGCATACTTGCCCCTCTCTCCAAAACTCTTGCATTCACATCCCGAACAACACCATCCATAAACAAATTAAACAACCATGGAGACATCATGCACCACTGCCGCAAACCAACATTCACTGGGAACCCATCACTTTCCTCTCTTCCTACTCGTACACGTGCCTTACATCCTCGATAAAAACTTTTCACTGCTTCTAGCAGCAGCTTACCTCCCATTGCCACCTGGCCACACATAAAATATAGCATCCCCCCTCCCCCATCCAGCAAGGTAGCACCAGGAAAACACAAAAAAGGCCACATTCATTTGCACACAGTGTCTAGTTGTCATAATGTTAGAAAAAGAAATGTTTGCAGACAGTTTTAGCAGTTTCTAGTCAGAGATATTGCATCAGCTTTTTATAAATAACTTTCCCAGTGTAGATGAAGATAACAATCTGTTGCTAGACAAACATTCTCTAGCCATTTATGTAGAAACTTGTGAACACCTTCAAAAGTGTTGCTAGGTGTTACCTTGTTTTGTGGGAAGCAGCTGACCCTCTCTCTTCTCTTGGTAGGCGTTGTAGATGAAGTACATTTATGCCTGTGATAAATAGAATTGTTTTATGTTGTTTATCCTGTATTACATGATTTTGTGTAACATTGTGGAATGGATGACAGTCTAAAGAGAATGTGATTTGGCCCATAAACGCATTATTTTTAATGAGCTGAGCAGACTTTATTATTTCCCATTGGTATTGATATAGGTTGATGGGTACATGGTGCTTTTGTAGGATCTAGATGAGCTATAATGGTTAGCTTCCTTTAGAGTTGTCCACACTCATCTTTGTTCAGTGCTCAGTATGTAGCATGTCACTGAGAACAGTCTTGCATATCTGACTGGCAAAGATATAAAGTCTGATGCGAAAACAGTCAGCTACTCAGTGATATGTAAAAATGATATGGAGTAAACTACATTTCCCATATTCTTTAGTAGAAGGGGAAATGACTGCAGGATATAGGTTCAAATTATACATAAATAGATATGTTTGTACCTGAAATATAACCTTCCAAGATTCCTTAATCATTTACTTGCCAGTGCACTTTAAGTTCAGTTGCAAATATCAAGTGTCCAACTAGGAACAGTAAAGGTTTTCATGGCACCGTCATAGTGCTAATTGAATTTACAGAATCATCTGTATTCCATGCTTCAAACTGCCTTGGTGCTCAGCCCAACATGTTGAGATTAGCATGCTCTAAATATTTGACAGTTCTTGATGCCCAGGTCTGCCTAATTGTCTAACCATAGCTGAAGAAGATCAGATATGTGTGATTATTCCATTCTTTCTTGGTAAGACCAGATCTGATTGGTTGTTCCTGGGTCAATGAATAAGTCAGGCTTGCCTGACAGTTCATCTGTAGGTCAGTGATGTCACATCTTCAGACTGTTTCACTGGTACCTTGATGAAGTTAAGCTTAATCATTCCAGTCTTCCTTTATGATGTCACTGCCCTTCTCAGCAAGCATAATGGTGGGGGCATTTGTGTTAGCATTGGTGACAACAGGCATGATGGAGGCATCCACTACTCGCAGTCCAGATACACCACGAACCCTGTTAAGAACAAAATTTTATTATTCGTAGCACGAGCAGCAGTTGCACTGGGCTGTAGTATAGAAAAAATTGTAATGCACTGACCAAACTTATATGAACTGATAGGATGATGTGATATGAGAAACTGGGGTAGTTAAGTTCATATTTACAAATGATGTGAGGTGTTTGCAGGACAAGTTGTTAAATATTGATGATTTAAAATGTTAGGTGGACAGAGTTGTTAAACATCATTTGTAAGTTATGCTGAACTTACTAACCTCTATAGGTTATTTATAGTAATTAAAGGTAGGCTGACAAAACTGTTACATAAATAATTGTAATTGATCCAAAACCCTCCCTTGATCTGCCATTCCCTACCATGACCAGAACACTGTACACTTCCCACTAGTCACCAGTAAAATTAATACTGTGGGAACTCCAATTCATTTTAGTTTGAAAGTTTTTGTATGGAAATTTGAGACTAATTTGTATAGAGTATATCTCATTCAAGAAAATATTATGTGAAGCTGCTTTTAAAAGTTTACCAACTGTGCAAGATTGAGGGGAAGTAGTGTTTGGGAAATACATGACATTTAGCAAGTCTTTGGGGCTTAGAACCAATAGATAAACGACTAGCCAAGCTGTTATGTGGTTATCATACAAGATAGTGGAATAATGATTCAAAATTCTTGGACTGGTCAAGCTGTTACATGTTGATAAAAGAAGATTGTGGACCGGCAAAGTTGTATTATAATGATGCTTCTTGCTGGTTGGTTGAATTGGCACTAGAGACTGATGGGGTAATGCAAGAAGCTGGGTTGCCTAATTTTTAGTCCCATAATGACATATGTACAGAGTAAAGCATTTAGGGAAGATTTTTAGATGAATCATCTTGCTGGGAATACAGGAAGCAGCACAGGTGTTCAGTCTTGGTCACCATTCATGTGATGTATACTGTTACCTATTTACCACGAACCCTTGCCTTAGCTCATTTATGGCTCCACACCCACCCCATACATAACACCATCCATATTTATATAAACCTAACCATTCTCATCTCATCATGATACATGGTACACATATTACACTTTCCTTGTTGCCATGCTCATACCCAAGTCTTAGCAATGTAATGTACCCCATCACTATCTTCTGCCCCCGTTCTACCCACTCTACTCTAATATCCTCATGTACTCTCACCTAAAACGAGCGATGCACATCCCTATCAATTCTATAAGTATGTCCTACAATGTCCTCTGTATTTGAATATATACTTCACTTATCTTTTCACCCATGTTATACTTAAATTCATTGGTATGGCAGATACCTATTGAAGGCTACAGGCATCCCCTGTCTGAGTTACTTTTACCTCATTTCTGCATATCCAAAGAAGGCTACAGGCATCTCCTGTTTGAGTTACTTTTACCTCAGTTTTGTATATCCAAACAAAGCTGCATGTCTCGTAAAGTTGTATTACACATACTGCCATTCATGCTAAACAATCTGTGCATCTTTCTACATGGCATATCCTTTCCCCTCTTGCAAAGTGTAGCATAAAGGTCTTTTCATATACAGATGACCTTTCGCAACACAGCATTCTGAGAATACACAAGCAGCAACAAATATGCAACACTTTATCTGCATACAGAACACTGGCTCATTCCAGAGAAATCCACGATAACCCTCTTCACCTATGACAGACATAAATTCAACCTGCACACTCCCATAACCCTGAACAATCAACAACCTCTACTCAGAAGTTATGCCAGAATATATATCACATTAAATGTACACATGATATTCCCTTCCCGCTTCCAGAGATCAATGTAGAGGCAATAAAATCCTCAGAACACTTACATGCGCTAGCTGCAAATAAGAAAAAGGATCCTTCATTACCTGATATATATAGATCGTTTAAAACTTCCTAAACTGTGTTCCAGCTGCCTGGTCATCCACCCTTTGATGCTGCTGTATCATCATCAGCAGTCAGACTACAGCTTTGTTGAGGATCTTTTTATAAAAAAGGATCCCACCTTACCCAGTGTTCATGTGGAGTGCAGTCTCCAAGTTCCGGATCCCCATAAAAGGGGTCTTAGGATTACAGGATAATGATAGTACCTTCCTTTGAGCATATTCATTTCTAATCACATTCCGGCTATTTTCCATATATTGTGAACATTCCTGGCTCTTATATGTGTTCCATCCCTCACTTCACATACCTCAGTCTCGGATCCACAACACCAAGAGGGTCTGAATTTGGTGCCATCTTGCATCCCCCGGCAAGGTGATAGAAAGTTGTGGTCATGTGGCTGACATAGCAGGCCCAGTAGGAGTCACTACCATATTTCTCACCTAGGCACCCAGGAAGGGGCTAGTAAGAGAGAGAGAGATGAGTTAAAAAAAAAGAAATAGAAAAAATGCTAGATATGCTGACGATTTTTTATGTTGATGCATAAATTAATTTTGCCATTGTTACTGGACTTGCATCTGCATGTGGCTGTTCCCTGAGTGAGAAAGTCACCTTTTGTAAGTATTTATCATCGACAGTTGATGGAATACAGTCTCACTGAGGAACGTCTCACTCCAGAGTACATGATTTTTGTGCTTCTGATTTTAGCATTACATTGAAATTGCAGGAGCTCCTGAAAAGAAATCTTAGGAGAATATGGAAAGATGAAAAATGATGATATAGTAAGAATGATGATATTTTTTTTTTTATTTTTATTTATTTTTTTTTTTCTCCCGCCGTCTCCCGCGTTTGCGAGGTAGCGCAAGGAAACAGACGAAAGAAATGGCCCAACCCACCCCCATACACATGTATATACATACACGTCCACACACGCAAATATACATACCTACACAGCTTTCCATGGTTTACCCCAGACGCTTCACATGCCCTGATTCAATCCACTGACAGCACGTCAACCCCGGTATACCACATCGATCCAATTTACTCTATTCCTTGCCCTCCTTTCACCCTCCTGCATGTTCAGGCCCCGATCACACAAAATCTTTTTCACTCCATCTTTCCACCTCCAATTTGGTCTCCCACTTCTCGTTCCCTCCACCTCCGACACATATATCCTCTTGGTCAATCTTTCCTCACTCATTCTCTCCATGTGCCCAAACCATTTCAAAACACCCTCTTCTGCTCTCTCAACCACGCTCTTTTTATTTCCACACATCTCTCTTACCCTTACGTTACTTACTCGATCAAACCACCTCACACCACACATTGTCCTCAAACATCTCATTTCCAGCACATCCACCCTCCTGCGCACAACTCTGTCCATAGCCCACGCCTCACAACCATACAAAATTGTTGGAACCACTATTCCTTCAAACATACCCATTTTTGCTTTCCGATATAATGTTCTCGACTTCCACACATTCTTCAAGGCTCCCAGGATTTTTGCCCCCTCCCCCACCCTATGATCCACTTCTGCTTCCATGGTTCCATCCGCTGCCAGATCCACTCCTAGATATCTAAAACACTTTACTTCCTCCAGTTTTTCTCCATTCAAACTTACCTCCCAATTGACTTGACCCTCAACCCTACTGTACCTAATAACCTTGCTCTTATTATATATACTTTATCGCTGTTCCCCAAGTCAGTGAGATAGCACCAGGAACAGACGAAGAAAGGCTGCATCTGCTCACATCCATTTTCTAGCTGTCATGTGTAATGCATGATAATACTACTGATGATGATAGATTTATTTTACTCATTACTTTATAAGGATATCATGGGAAATTTTAGGAATAGATGTGGAAATGTCTGTTATGGGGTTGAGATGAAGGTACAGTTCCAAAAATTTCATATATATTTGCTGATAAATTCCACTTTGAGTGATGAATATATCATTAGGTATGATAATCAGTACCACCACTGTTGACGGAAAAGACAGCTGACAAACAGATCCTTCAAACAAAATATGAAAAGGCCCACAAAAATACCCTTTCAGGATAGATGAAGGGAATTTACTTTAGATTACGTAAGTCACCAGGCAAAAAACCTCAGATATATTTAGCATTGATATAATGTAACATACATATTTTCTATTTGATGAAGATGTGCGGAGGAGGGTGGAAGTGTTAGAAATGAAGTGCTTGGGGACTGTATGTGTTGTGAGGTAATTTGATTGAGTAAGTAATAAAAGGGTAAGAGAGAAGTATGGTAATAAAAAGTGTGGTTGAGATAGCTGAAGAGGTGTACCGAGATGGTTTGGACATGTGGAGAGAATGAGTGAAGGGAGGTTGAGATAGAGGATAAATGTGTCAGAAGTGGAGGGGACAAGGAGAAGGATGTAGTGTAAAACATTTTAAGTGATCAGAGCCTGAACATGCAGGAAGGTATAAGGTGTGGATAGGATTAAGTGAATTGCATGATTTGATATACAGTAGTCAATCTACTGTCAATGGACTGTGAAGCACAGAATGTGAAGTGGTTAGGGGAAGCCTCGGAAAGGTCCGTGGAACCTGGTAATGGAGAGGAAGCTGTGGTTTCGGAATATTGCATTTTGACAGCTAGAGAAGGGATGTGAGCAAATGCAGCATTTATTTTTCTGTTTTTTGCTTTATGTTTCTAATGCAAGAAACAGTGATCAAGTAAGAAAAAAAAAATGAGTTTCTGAAGGGGTCTTGTATTTCACTGGACAATCTTGAGTAGATTCAGGTCCTTAGCTACCTTCATTTTCACTTGATTGGACTGATTATTATTTAATTGGCATTTGTAAAAACTGTAACATGATTTATGACAGTTACCTTATCATAGAACTTGGCTTGGAAGTTGTTTACAAAAGCTGAGGTGTTTCCAAGTGCCAGGGCAAATTTTATTCCTAGAATATAAGATTATCTTGATTGGTTGGAGTAAAGTATGATCATAATTACACATATAACAAAATGAATGGAAATGTAATACAAGACATAGTCTGACAAAATCATGGCAGGAACATAATTAATGATTGTGAAATTTGTTTAAACCTCTTTTGTACAATATTATAGAGACCAAAATAATTACAGATCATGACATTATTAGTATTTTGAATATGTAATGCAAAAGCTGATAACAAGAAAAGAAACATTTTAGCTGAGAAATCCAAGTCAAAACAGGTGACGCTGTTGATAAAAATAATGAGGTGCGACAGTAACCAACCATTCACAAGGGTTCTGATATCATCAGGATGGCTTAGAAGTTGAGGGTCAATATTTGGGTGTTCCTGTGGATCCTTTGATTTGAGAGTGATTGTCCCTCGACTTTTAGGGCGCACAAGGATGGGTCTAATAGTAAAGCCGTCTTGGGCATATATTTCCCCCATGTACTCATGGAACCTCTGCAAGCAGAACATTGGGAGAGTAAGTTACTTCCGATATTCAGCTTAAGTTAAACTTTGTGCAAAACTTTTAGAGGCCTATACAGTTACCATCATACAGAGAGAGAGAGGGAGGGGGAAAGATAGGCAGAAGAAAGTATTTGTCTTCACATACTTCATGTATCGGATAAGTATGTAATGTATGATGGTGCTTAATTAAAGGTAATATTGTATGGATGACACCATCATTTTAGGAAATGGAGGCGCAATAAGGAAACACAACTACACAAATACCTGGTAGCAGTTTATACAGTATGATAAGAACTTTTAAGATGAAGCTCATAGCAAGCTGATTTAGGACTCAGTATACTTTCAAGGTAACACATCCTTACAAGTTCATTGTCTGCATGTAACATTGTGTGTTCAAAAGTACTAGGTACAAACAAATATTGAATGTTTGGCTTTATCACGATGAAAGAAGCAGTTATTTTTATGTATATTTATTTTGTATAATAACCCCAGGATCGATTTCTGTCAAAGAATTCTGGTGTTACCCCAAGTCCATTTTTAGAGGTTCCCCCTGCCAAGGCTGTGCTACATTAGCAGCAAAATGTGAACTCCATTGGAGTGATAAGTTCTTTGACTGGACTGTACTCCCACTGATACAGCCTTGCCAAAGGTGATTCACCTAAGGAACATAAAGATTGAAAAATATTTTTGTGAAATGAAACTGCTTTGCCTTTGCTTTAAAACAAATTTTATCAAAAATTGAATTCTAAAAAGACTGCAAATTGTTTCATGTACTTTTCAATGACAGGCGTGCGAAAGAGAGACTTTTGGATGTTGATGTGCTGAGAGGTGCAACTGGAGGGATGTCTGATCATTATCTTGTGGAGGCTAAGGTGAAGATTTGTATGGGTTTTCAGAAAAGAAGAGTGAATGTTGGGGTGAAGAGGGTGGTGAGAGTAAGTGAGCTTGGGAAGGAGACTTGTGTGAGGAAGTACCAGGAGAGACTGAGTACAGAATAGAAAAAGGTGAGAACAATGGAAGTAAGGGGAGTGGGGGAGGAATGGGATGTATTTAGGGAATCAGTGATGGATTGCGCAAAAGATGCTTGTGGCATGAGAAGGGTGGAAGGTGGGTTGTTTAGAAAGCGTAGTGAGTGGTGGGATGAAGAAGTAAGATTATTAGTGAAAGAGAAGAGAGAGGCATTTGGACAATTTTTGCAGGGAAAAAATGCGAGTGGGAGATGTATAAAAGAAAGAGACAGGAGGTCAAGAGAAAGGTGCAAGAAGTGAAAAAGAGGGCAAATGAGAGTTGGGGTGGGAGAGTATCATTAAATTTTAGGGAGAATAAAAAGATGTTCTGGAAGGAGGTAAATAAAGTGCGTAAGACAAGGGAGCAAATGGGAACTTCAGTGAAGGGCGCAAATGGGGAGGTGATAACAAGTAGTGGTGATGTGAGAAGGAGATGGAGTGAGTATTTTGAAGGTATGTTGAACGCGTTTGATGATAGAGTGGCAGATATAGGGTGTTTTGGTCGAGGTGGTGTGCAAAGTGAGAGGGTTAGGGAATATGATTTGGTAAACAGAGAAGAGGTAGTAAAAGCTTTGCGGAAGATGAAAGCCAGCAAGGCAGCAGGTTTGGATGGTATTGCAGTGGAATTTATTAAAAAAGGGGGTGACTGTATTATTGACTGGTTGGTAAGGTTATTTAATGTATGTATAACTCATGGTGAGGTGCCTGAGGATTGGCAGAATGCGTGCATAGTGCCATTGTACAAAGGCAAAGGGGATAAGAGTGAGTGCTCAAATTACAGAGGTATAAGTTTGTTGAGTATTCCTGGTAAATTATATGGGAGGGTATTGATTGAGAGGGTGAAGGCATGTACAGAGCATCAGATTGGGGAAGAGCAGTGTGGTTTCAGAAGTGGTAGAGGATGTGTGGATCAGGTGTTTGCTTTGAAGAATGTATGTGAGAAATACTTAGAAAAGCAAATGGATTTGTATGTAGCATTTATGGATCTGGAGAAGGCATATGATAGAGTTGATAGAGATGCTCTGTGGAAGGTATTAAGAATATATGGTGTGGGAGGCAAGTTGTTAGAAGTAGTGAAAAGTTTTTATCGAGGATGTAAGGCATTTGTACGTGTAGGAAGAGAGGAAAGTGATTGGTTCTCAGTGAATGTAGGTTTGCGGCAGGGGTGTGTGATGTCTCCATGGTTGTTTAATTTGTTTATGGATGGGGTTGTTAGGGAGATGAATGCAAGAGTTTTGGAAAGAGGGGTAAGTATGAAGTCTGTTGGGGATGAGAGAGCTTGGGAAGTGAGTCAGTTGTTGTTCGCTGATGATACAGCGCTGGTGGCTGATTCATGTGAGAAACTGCAGAAGCTGGTGACTGAGTTTGGTAAAGTGTGTGAAAGAAGAAAGTTAAGAGTAAATGTGATTAAGAGCAAGGTTATTAGGTACAGTAGGGTTGAGGGTCAAGTCAATTGGGAGGTAAGTTTGAATGGAGAAAAACTGGAGGAAGTAAACTGTTTTAGATATCTGGGAGTGGATCTGGCAGCGGTTGGAACCATGGAAGCGGAAGTGGATCATAGGGTGGGGGGAGGGGGCGAAAATTCTGGGAGCCTTGAAGAATGTGTGGAAGTCGAGAATGTTATCTCTGAAAGCAAAAATGGGTATGTTTGAAGGAATAGTGGTTCCAACAATGTTGTATGGTTGTGAGGTGTGAGCTATGGATAGAGTTGTGCGCAGGAGGATGGATGTGCTGGAAATGAGATGTTTGAGGACAATATGTGGTGTGAGGTGGTTTGATCGAGTAAGTAACGTAAGGGTAAGAGAGATGTGTGGAAATAAAAAGAGCGTGGTTGAGAGAGCAGAAAAGGGTGTTTTGAAATGGTTTGGTCACATGGAGAGAATGAGTGAGGAGAAATTGACCAAGAGGATATATGTGTCGAAGGTGGAGGGAACGAGGAGAAGTGGGAGACCAAATTGGAGGTGGAAAGATGGAGTGAAAAAGATTTTGTGTGATCGGGGCCTGAACATGCAGGAGGGTGAAAGGAGGGCAAGGAATAGAGTGAATTGGATCGATGTGGTATACCGGGGTTGACGTGCTGTCAGTGGGTTGAATCACGGCATGTGAAGCGTCTGGGGTAAACCATGGAAAGCTGTGTAGGTATGTATGTTTGCGTGTGTGGACGTATGTATATACATGTGTATGGGGGTGGGTTGGGCCATTTCTTTCGTCTGTTTCCTTGCGCTACCTCGCAAACGCGGGAGACAGCGACAAAAAAAAAAAAAAAAAAAAAAAAAATTCAATGGGAAGAAACACTTTAGAATCTTCAAATCACTGTGTATTCCTCGTGGCTGTATTCTGATAAGTGGTTAACCCTGCATTGAAATGTAAAATATGTCTTGAAAGCAAATGTGGTTCAAGATTTTATGGGCCTACTTGTGATTTCATATAGTATAGGAATTTGTACTTGAAGATATGACAATGAAAGTAGCATTAGACCTCATGAGAGAGCTCGGAATCTTTTTCCTCTCAACAGCAGATTGTACTTACTGTTGAACAAGGGAGGAATACTTTAATTTTGTTTCTTAATTGTTGTTTTGATGGCTGCAAGTCCCAATTGGTGTTCCACTGCATCAACAAAACAAGATTTCAGACCAAAATTGAATTTGGGTTTGTGGTAGGGATGTGCTGGCCTCATTATCTATTATCAGAGTATTGCCGCTTGTATTTGGCAGTTCA
The DNA here is from genome assembly GCF_036320965.1 of Panulirus ornatus. Classification (NCBI taxonomy): domain Eukaryota; kingdom Metazoa; phylum Arthropoda; class Malacostraca; order Decapoda; family Palinuridae; genus Panulirus; species Panulirus ornatus. Next base: position 1,876,275 of record NC_092274.1, read on the forward strand.
TGTTAGATGTATAGTACATATTTAAGAACGTAGAAAGATTGATTTTGTAGAGTTATGGTTTCAGTGAAATGTATTTACTGCAAAAGCACATTTTAAGTCAGATGCTGATGTGGTGTAATTGGAGTGATTATATATGTACCTGAGTTGGAAGGCCTGATATGTAAAGGAACCTTGATGCACAGTATATACATTTGCAAACAAAAACTCCATAAGCACTTATCTAACCCCATGATCCAATAGTTAGTTTTCTCTGAAATATGGAAAACCAAACTTCGAATTTCATTGCTTTCAGGAAGATAAGAAAAGGATAACTCAAATTAGACCTTACTTACCTGATGCAGAAGCTATAATGTTTGTGAACATATCAGTCAAGTGGTGAGTGCAACACGCTACCTCAGACATCATGGCAAAATCTCGTCTTATGTATGAAGGTGGGTACCATTTAGCAATTCACTCTTTTAAGTTTTTCTCGCTTAAATCCTTCACAATAAACATTTCCTCTCGTTCTACACTTCTCTTTGAATTGCATTAAATATTCTTTAGGAATGAAGTCTCTCTAACCATATGTGTGTGTGTTTGTGCACCACACTGCACCTGTAAATTTATATAGCCTACATTTGAAGATGTAATGTTTGTTTTAATAATTAAGAGAGGTAATCAGGAGGTATTGATTAGGATTAGGAATTACAGATTTTCACAAGTTTTAATGATGCCTGCAGTTAGGTGATATTTTGTTTACTGTAAATTGGGATGACGATTATAGTATCTTTACAACTTAATCTAAAGTCACATGATCCAAGTTTTGTATACTGTATTATGACAATTATGCTTCTAAACAAAGTTGCACCAAACCTCTTAAAAGATGTGGCATTAAAGAAACTTCAGAGAACTGGTTAGTAAACAATGGTAATAAATGAGAGAAATCAATAAAGTACTAACTGCTTTATCAACACCCCATAAGCCAGGGTTTAAAGTTCCCTTGTCATATGCTAAGGTTGCGCTGTTTAGGAACATCTGTATATCGGGCCAGTTTGGATCACCTTCTGGTAAGACCTTGACCCAAGCATTCAGGAAGTTTAAAGGTGCTGTAGCCAGAGGTCCTGTTGAATATAGAAATAACTTAAGATATGGCTAGTTTCAATATAGGAAATGATGGGCAAGAATGAAAAAGAAAAGACTGGTTTTAAGTCTTTATATAAATATATTATCTAGAACCTATTTTACATTCACCCTAGTTAACTTCTACTTTTCCATTTATGCATAGTCAAAATATTTTTGCATGAGTATTAGATTGAGGGGTGGCTGAGGATATAAGTTTGTAAAAATACACCTGCTGTTAAGAACACCATTAAATGGAATGGTTTGGTCACATGGGGAGAATGAGTGAGGAAAGATTGACAATGAGGAAATGTGTCAGAGGTGGAGGGAACAAGGAAAAGTGGGAGACCAAATTGGAAGTGGAAGGACGGAATGAAAAAGATTTTGAGCAATTGGGGCCTGAATATACAGGAGGGTGAAAGGCTTGCAAGGAATAGAGTGAATTGGAATGATGTGGTATACTGGGGTCGACTTGTTGTCACTGGATTGAACTAGGGCATGGGAAGCATCTGGGGTAAACCATGGAAAGTTTTGTAGGGCCTGGATGTGGAAAGGGAGCTTTGGTTTTGATGCATTACACATGACAGCTAGGAGGAGGGATACCATTTCATGTGTGGTGGGGTGGTGACAGGAATGGATGAAGGCAGCATGTATGAATATGTACATATGTATATATGTATATGTCTGTGTATGTATATGTGTGTATACATTGAAATGTATAGGTATGTATATGTGCGTGTGTGGGTGTTTATGTATATACATGTTTATGTGAGTGGGTTGGGCCATTCTTTTGTCTGTTTCCTTTTGCTACCTCGCTAACGCGGGAAACAGCGACAAGGTATAATGAAAAAATGAAAATATATATATATATATATATATATATATATATATATATATATATATATATATGATATGTGTATATGATTATGCATATATGTAGCGACAACATGGGTAATTGATGTTTTGAAGGCAACAAAAGAACACTTAAAATTGGACCAGAAACTCTTAAGGTAGACATCAGATTCCTTGAGGTGGCCAGCAACCCAGTATGAGTAAATATTATCTGAATAATGACACAGAAGGTGGAAACATAAGGGTCATTGATGATATTTGGACTGCTAGCATAGAATATGTAGTCTTGGAACTTATGCATATAAGAAGAATAAGAAGTTAAAGTGCGGCAAAAAAGGTAAAAACCTAAAAATGACTGTGTAAATGAAGTACAGTAGCCTGATGGTGTAAAAGTAAGCTCAAGTAAATACATGTCAACTCTACTTTTCTGAATACCTCCCATTCTTTGCCCAATTTCCCAGTTTTGAAGGTGCTTTTTCAAATGGGTTACACCACTGTTGGAGCTGCAGCTGTTCCTGATGTATGTAAATGATTTTTCAGGACTGAATTCCTTTCAAATTATGCTTTTAAATGATACTGAAGTTATGAGAAAAAATAGAGTAATTCAGGAATGCAACAACCTATAAAGGAACCTAGTGATGTGAATGATAAAAGGACAATGCAACCCAATGTGTACTCATCTTGAAGCTTTGTAATGGTTAGGTGATTTATGGATGATAACATGAAAAGGCAACTCACTGTGATAACATGAATGCTTACTCATTGTGTCCTGCCCTTATCTTGTGGCTTTTTACAGATTGAATGATGTATGGATGATAACATGATAAGGCAAACTGACATCGTCTTGAGGCTTTGTATGTTTAAATGGTTTATGGATGATAACATGAGAAGGCAACTCATTGCAGACTGACCTTGTCTTGTGGCTTCGTGCTGATTAAATGATTTGCAAATGATAAAATGATAAGGCAACTCATTTGTGTACTGACCTTGTCTTGTGGCTTTGTACTGGTTAAATGATTTGACGCTGAAGGTCTCAAACAAGTTGGAGGTGGAAAAGCCTTTCACTGCAGTCCAGCTGAGGCCTAGTACTTCAACGTGGTCGTGTACATTCTGGCCGACCCCAGGCACGTGTGCCACTACCTTCACCTGGAAGCAGGTGAAAGCTTGCTCAAGGTTCAGCTAGGGATCAAAATTGCAGTTCAGCTATTGTCAAAAATTGCTATCCCATACAAGGATGAGTCCTGAATTCCTGTCTAATGTATCAACAGCACAGGATTGTCTTCATTCACTTTCAGTCCCAGAGAAGAATCACAGAATAATGTGTTGGAAAGTTCTTTTAATTTACTGCAATAATTTTCGAGTACAACATCAGAATTCAGGATGTCGTCCTCTTTCCATTGTTGTCAACAGTAACTGCCTTTTACTTACTTTTGTTAGCTGATTAAACTGGAACAGGTACTCAGTAAAGGTTTAGTTTCAGCCCCCTAAGCTTTCAGCATTCTTGAAAATCCCACTGTTGAATATGTGATATTTGAAACAATTACTTTTTCATAGTATTTTCAATATATTGTTGGTTAGATGTCTCTCAAAAACCATGTTAGTGGTTATGATTATGTTACTTTAGTGGTTTTGAAAGCACAGTCCTTGCTTAAGATCCATTCCTAGTTTCTATCCCTGCTTCATTTTTCATACATGCCCCAGCTTTAGCATCTGCCTCCGCCCCAGTCCAAGCATCCGTCTCTTCCCTGACATCATCCCTAGCTGTAACCTCTACCCTTACGCCAACTTCAAACCCAGCCCTCACAATCCCCTGGCTTCACTTCCTAGCTTTAACCTCACGCCCTAGTTTCATAAACCATAATGTGAGCTTTAGTCTCTTGCCTTAGCTCACCTTGTGTTCATGGAGGTGGTCACTGGGTCCGACACCAGATAGCATGAGAAGCTTGGGTGATGCCACTGGGCCCGCAGACATCACCACCTCCCGCCGAGCTCTTGCGGTCTGTACCTATAAAATGCAACCATACATTAACTGCAGGGATTCCTTTGTCATACATTGTGATTTTGCAGTGGGTAAGAGTCTTGTGGAGTGACAAGTAGAGGAATGAGGCTGTGGTTGCCACAGGTTTTTTTTTTTTTTTTTTTTTTTTTTTTTTTTTTTTTAGGTAGTAGAAGTGAAGGTTTGCTGATTTGGAAATGGATTATTGTACTTATCGAGAGCCATCTATCTCTGTGGGGTTGGATTTGGCAGTGGGCAATAGCCATATATAGTGGTGAACTACTAGTTGACCATTCATTTTGAGGGTTGAACCATTGGTAGACCATTCATAGGGATGGACTGCTTGTGGACCATACATAGTGGTAAATCACTGATGGACCATACAAAATGGAGAGCCCCTGTTAGACCATACACAGTGGTGAAACCCCTGATGGACCATATACTGGTGAATCACAGTGGAACCCAGCTGTGGTGAACCACAGAAGGGCTTTATACATGATTCTGCAGTCAGACGAGAACCTGCTGTTGATGTGTGGGATATGGCTCTTGAAACACCATTTGGAAGAACGTTTTCAATTTCTTACTAAAGTTAGGGAGAGATGTTGGCGAGCTTAACAGTAGGGAGAAAAGCCTGCCAAGTCTTTGGATAATATTGGCCAACGTTTTGCAAGGCTATGATCCAGGAATCTCCAAATTGGACCAGTGATGGTGTATATACATATATGCAACTGAATACCCAGATCATGGCCATCTCATTAAATGTCTGGGTATTATCCTAAGCTAGGTACTCATTTATCAACCAACCCCAAGGGGAGGATGAATATCTCAACTGTGGAGTGACTGTCGTAATCAGGATTCAAACCCATGTGCTCCACTACACGCAGCTTGTGTATGCACAGGCCATCAGCACCAACCTTTATACCTTTACATGGCATTGTAGCAGTACTTATACAGTATTTAAATAGATTATGTCGGGATTTACACCCACAGATATTCTTCATAATGTCTTTATTTTTAATTAAGTACTTTACTGAAGAAAACCATACTTCATCAAGTGTATTGTACAACTCTATTTAGGATAAAGAACTTGGTGGTCTTGATGATTTAGCTATCAACGGTATTAAAAATGCTTGGAAATTTGTAGAAACAAAGTGGTCAATTTTATAATTGTCAGTTAAAGTCGGTATGTTACCACTGACGTTACCAGTTTTGATGCCATATCAAAAAGCATGATCCACTCACCTTCCCTCTATATTCAAAGTTGACGCCTACAGCTCTCTTGTTGTCGAAAAGAACCTGAAAGTATAGAGTATTCCATTTGACATGAAGTAATTTGCAAAAGGTAATCATATGTCGACATTTAGATTTATATATTAATATAGAAAATGTAGACACTTAAAATTATAAGTCTCCCGGAATGTAAACACAAAACTATATAAGTCTCCCCAAAATGTAGACACTTAAATTATATCAATCTCCCCAAAACGTAGACGCAAACTGTATGAGTTTCCCCAAAATGTTGACACAAAGTATATCAGGCTTCCCCAAATATAGACACGAAGCTATCAATCTCCATAGAATGTAGACTGAAAAGTATATTATTGTCCAAAAATTATTCTGGCCATAGATTTCAGACCATCATACCTGGTATTGCTTTTGATTATATTTAGACTGGAAAATACAGTGATCCCAATTAGTTATCAATCATTAGGTCATCCTAATTTTCGTATGTTAACGATGCTTTTAACTTTGTTCACCACTTCTGATTACATGATTGTAAATTTGTCATAAATATTGCTTGCCTTCGACCACAAGAAGCTAAAGAGGTATTTCGGTAAGTGCATGAAGTAATCTGCTCTTTAGACTTAAAAAATCAACAAATGATTGTGACTGTCTGCCTGTAATGGTATATATAATGAAGTACCACTTTGCATTTTTGTAACAATTATTACATATGATATTTTTCCATCCTTTTTGATAATCTTTGGGTCATTACGCGAATGTAAGATAAAACAGTCAATTTTAAATACTGTGTACTTAATGCAAAGGAACTTTATATAGACACCAATAAAGAAAAGGTTTCTATTTAGTTTTAAAATCATTCTTCATGAAGTTCAAAAAAACCATAGTTTGCCCTAACCGTTTTCTGCCACATTTTTCTTTATTGTAGTTTACCCTAATCGTTCTTTGTAATACAGTTTTCTTTAAGTCTGACAGACACACCACAAACTAGCTCAACAATACCTTGGGCCGTATTCTAATGGAAAAAACGTTCGAAAATAACGAATAATGGCTGCCACTTGAGCTTTCTGACTGGAAATTCCTTTCCTTTCAGTCCCCTGAGCGCTTGAGCCACAGGAAGACAACCGCTAGAGCGTATAGCCAATTGACGTGGTTTTGATAAGCGTGTATATATATATATATTTTTTTTTTTATTTATTTATTATACTTTGTCGCTGTCTCCCGCGTTTGCGAGGTATCGCAAGGAAACAGACGAAAGAAATGGCCCAACCCCCCCCCCCATACGCATGTATATACATACGTCCACACACGCAAATATACATACCTACACAGCTTTCCATGGTTTACCCCAGACGCTTCACATGCCTTGATTCAATCCACTGACAGCACGTCAACCCCGGTATACCACATCGCTCCAATTCACTCTATTCCTTGCCCTCCTTTCACCCTCCTGCATGTTCAGGCCCCGATCACACAAAATCTTTTTCACTCCATCTTTCCACCTCCAATTTGGTCTCCCTCTTCTCCTCGTTCCCTCCACCTCCGACACATATATCCTCTTGGTCAATCTTTCCTCACTCATTCTCTCCATGTGCCCAAACCACTTCAAAACACCCTCTTCTGCTCTCTCAACCACGCTCTTTTTATTTCCACACATCTCTCTTACCCTTACGTTACTCACTCGATCAAACCACCTCACACCACACATTGTCCTCAAACATCTCATTTCCAGCACATCCATCCTCCTGCGCACAACTCTATCCATAGCCCACGCCTCGCAACCATACAACATTGTTGGAACCACTATTCCTTCAAACATACCCATTTTTGCTTTCCGAGATAATGTTCTCGACTTCCACACATTCTTCAAGGCCCCCAGAATTTTCGCCCCCTCCCCCACCCTATGATCCACTTCCGCTTCCATGGTTCCATCCGCTGCCAGATCCACTCCCAGATATCTAAAACACTTCACTTCCTCCAGTTTTTCTCCATTCAAACTCACCTCCCAATTGACTTGACCCTCAACCCTACTGTACCTAATGACCTTGCTCTTATTCACATTTACTCTTAACTTTCCTCTTCCACACACTTTACCAAACTCAGTCACCAGCTTCTGCAGTTTCTCACATGAATCAGCCACCAGCGCTGTATCATCAGCGAACAACAACTGACTCACTTCCCAAGCTCTCTCATCCCCAACAGACTTCATACTTGCCCCACTTTCCAAAACTCTTGCATTTACCTCCCTAACAACCCCATCCATAAACAAATTAAACAACCATGGAGACATCACACACCCCTGCCGCAAACCTACATTCACTGAGAACCAATCACTTTCCTCTCTTCCTACACGTACACATGCCTTACATCCTCGATAAAAACTTATATATATATATATATATATATATATATATATATATATATATATATATATATATATATATATATATATATATATATGCTTTGTCGCTGTCTCCCGCGTTTGCGAGGTATATATATATATATATATATATATATATATATATATATATATATATATATATATATTTTTTTTTTTTTTTTTTTTTTTTTTTTTTTTTTTTTTTTTGCTTTGTCGCTGTCTCCCGCGTTTGCGAGGTAGCGCAAGGAAACAGACGAAAGAAATGGCCCAACCCACCCCCATGCACATGTATATACATACGTCCACACACGCAAATATACATACCTACACAGCTTTCCATGGTTTACCCCAGACGCTTCACATACCCCGATTCAATCCACTGACAGCACGTCAACCCCGGTATACCACATCGCTCCAATTCACTCTATTCCTTGCCCTCCTTTCACCCTCCTGCATGTTCAGGCCCCGATCACACAAAATCTTTTTCACTCCATCTTTCCACCTCCAATTTGGTCTCCCTCTTCTCCTCGTTCCCTCCACCTCCGACACATATATCCTCTTGGTCAATCTTTCCTCACTCATTCTCCATGTGCCCAAACCATTTCAAAACACCCTCTTCTGCTCTCTCAACCACGCTCTTTTTATTTCCACACATCTCTCTCACCCTTACGTTACTTACTCGATCAAACCACCTCACACCACACATTGTCCTCAAACATCTCATTTCCAGCACATCCATCCTCCTGCGCACAACTCTATCTATAGCCCACGCCTCGCAACCATACAACATTGTTGGAACCACTATTCCTTCAAACATACCCATTTTTGCTTTCCGAGATAATGTTCTCGACTTCCACACATTCTTCAAGGCTCCCAGAATTTTCGCCCCCTCCCCCACCCTATGATCCACTTCCGCTTCCATGGTTCCATCCGCTGCCAGATCCACTCCAAGATATCTAAGACACCACTTCCTCCAGTTTTTCTCCATTCAAACTCACCTCCCAATTGACTTGACCCTCAACCCTACTGTACCTAATAACCTTGCTCTTATTCACATTTACTCTTAACTTTCTTCTTTCACACACTTTACCAAACTCAGTCACCAGCTTCTGCAGTTTCTCACATGAATATATACAGTTTTTTTCGTTGCATTATTTTGTACATGTGAGATTGTGGCATCTCTTATTCACTACGTTTTTTTTTTTTTTTTTTTTTTTTTATCAGGTGTTGTCCTCGTGCATTGTTGGACTGTGTGTATTCCTTGTATTGTACAGTCCCTTACCAGAATTAAGGACCTACTTAGTGTACAAAGTGTGTTTCAGCCATCCTTCAGTACCCTGACTGTACTGTACTCGCACCAACATACAGACTGTACTCACGCCAACATACAGACTGTACTCACACCAAGATACAGTAAACTAATCGTAAATGCTTAAAGGGAAGTATATCTTCAGGGCACATTTTGGTTTGGAAAAATGTAACTTTTTTTGTTTTTTCTCATTAAGTAGAAGGTGATCTATTTTGTTTAGTTAACGAAGCGATTCTGGTATTTCCAAATTGTCTTGAGGGTGTGTTCGATAGAGGGTATTTAATATCAGGAAACATGGATGGGGAAGTGGCCGTGGGGGGGGGGGGAGTGTATTATCATCAAGTGACTTACCTTCAAGACAGTGGCACTGTGGAGGATATGCAGATTGCCTCTGTGGGATGCGGGTCTCAGGTATTCCAGAGCCGTGGAGGACCTGACGCCGTCACGGATGGCAAACGTGGCTTGGGAAAATCCTGACGAGGAAAGGGAAAAAAAAAAAAAAAAAAGGTGGGGGAAGAAAATGGAGGGAATGACAGTACCTTGAGATTTCTTTAAAAGATGTGGATTTCGGCATCGTTGTAGGTGATTCCAGTATATATATATATATATATATATATATATATATATATATATATATATATATATATATATATATATCTTTACTGACGAAGAAATCGTGTAATTAATGTGATGGTTAAGTCCTGGTGAACTCTGCCAACCATTCGGGATTGGTTTGGTTTTTTTTTTTATTTTTTTTTTCTCAATGACCTGCTTCTTTGTGTGGGTGTTCGGGTTTGTGTTTTGTTCAGTGGAGAGGAATAGTCATTTTTTTTGGCTTGCGAATTGACAGTTTTTTGATGTGTGGCGATGCCATTAATTTTTAGTACATTGGTGTGCCCTTAATTTTATTGCACAGGCACACCCTTAATTTTTAGTACATTGGTATGACCTTAATTTTTAGTACATTGGTATGCCCTTAATTTTTAGTACATTGGTATGCCCTTAATTTTTAATGCATAGTCATATCCTTAATTCTTAGTACATTGGTATGCCCTCAATGTTTAATGCACAAGCATACCCTTAATTTTTAGTGCATTGAATGCCCCTAAATTTTTAAGGTTGTGGGAATGCCCCTCAGATGAGTTGATCATTCGTCTCCACACGGGATAGTGCAAGACACGTGTACTTACCTATCTGTTCTGGGCCATCGTGGTCGACGAATGAGTAGCCCAGCTCTTGGCCGGCCTGGATGTACGTTTGCGTAAGAGGCGTAATGGGCGCGGGGGTAACAGCTATGGGTCCGCCACGTCCGTGGTAAGCCTCTGTTGGAATGCATGGTTATGGATTACAGGGATTGATAGACAGTAATTGTTGTTTTTTGTTTTTTTTTTGAGCCAGGTGCCCCTTTCATCGACCAACCTCAAGGGGTGGATGAACAGCTGGGTTGACTGTGGACCGACTGCCATGAGTGTAGTTATTGATGAAGTTAGTGATGAGACATTTCCTAAAAGGCACGTAACTCATGCAAGATTTACCTATGTATCATCTACCACCAGTCCGTTACCTTCATCCGCCGAGGAATATCTAATCGTGAAGCGTAAATGGCGCTCACATTATCGTTCAAAAAGGTCCCCAAATTCGACTGCAGCGCCGCGTATCGCTGAGCTATTAAGTTAGTTCAAGAGAACGGTTTGGAGGTGCCCCATGTCCAGATATAGAGGCCACTGGACCCTGTGTTCAGACGAGGAGACCAGTGAACTCCGTTGTTAAATGTCTTGGGCAAATTATTAACAACATCTCTGCCATTAGAATCAAAATTTAAATAAAAAAAAATGTGTTCATTGAAACAAGAGAGCCTTAAATATTGGCAATTTCAGAATATGTGTTATTCTTATGTAGAAATAAGAAGCGGCATGTCATTGTATTTGCCATTATAACAATTCGTAACAGTTTAGTTATATGTAGATTGCTCGTCTCTTAGGGAAGAAGGAGTCAACTGATCAAAATAGATTGTTTTTGTCTTTTTTTTTTTTTTTTTTTTAGCTTACCTGTCCCCTTAGCGGTGCCACGGTAGTCCTCAGATTTGATGAAATACGGAAGGACGGAGTGGTAGTCCCATCCTGGGTTGCCCATGGCTGCCCAGTAGTCGAAATCCCGTCTGTTGCCCCGAACATGGAAGAGTCCATTTACCGTCGACCCCCCGCCTAGCACTCGACCCTGTGGCTGTCTGGCTGCCTGTATCATATGGGGGAAAGCACGACAGTTAAGGCTGTAGGAGAGTTTATATATATATATATATATATATATATATATATATATATATATATATATATATATATATATATATATATATAGTGTGTGTGTGTGTGTGTGTAGCTTGAGGGTGGGCCGTTTTGATAACTGTATAGATTTGATGACTTGTTTCCATCCCTACTCCTCGAAGCTTCGAAACTTCTCAACCCTTGCATGCCTTTCCCAGTCACTATGTATGACCTGGCACATTTGTGAGAGGCAGGTTTTCCCCACTTCCTCCAAAATTCGTAAATGCTTTTCTCTTTTCTCTACTTTTTTTCCTTTGATTAACCTCTTTATTTCAAATAAGGCCAGGCCTACTTGTGGACTTTAGTCCATGACTGATGCCTCCAATATATATATATATATATATATATATATATATATATATATATATATATATATATATATATATATATATATATATGTGTGTGTGTGTGTGTGTGTGTGTGTGTGTGTGTGTGTGTGTAATAACCCATAGAAAACTGATTTTGAAGAATATTGCTTTCCGGGTAGATATGGTACGTTTTTACATAAAACGGGAAGTGAGGCCAGGGAGGAGAAAGTCAGGTGGGTACACTTCCTTCACTTGACCCCGGTAATGGGAGGTGAGGGATTGTTAAACTCTTGCCTTCCTTTCTCAGAGTAGATGCAAATTAAGCCTCACCCTCCCTCTGCTAACTGCTCTCATCATGGGGAGTTATCACTCTGTATTTTCCTTTGGCATTTCCACCCGTGTTTGCAAGGTCTGCAGATCATGGTCGGCTGTGTGTTTATATACATGAGCAGCGGATATATATTTCTCTCGACCCGTCGGAAATGCTTCTCTCTCTCTCTCTCTCTCTCTCTCTCTCTCTCTCTCTCTCTCTCTCTCTCTCTCTCTCTCTCTCTCTCTCTCTCTCTCGTGGACCTTATTTACCACACGACGCTTTCTCTCCTGAAGGTCAGTCCTCAAGTACATACATGACACATGGAGTGGCGTGAAACTACCATGAACCACTTTGGTTACACGAAACGAAATGAAATACCTGGGTTGTGAAATTAACGTTTTTGATGCGATGCTTTGTAGACAATAGTACATAGGAGTTTCCCTATGTTGCGTTGCACTCTGCTGAACCAAAGGATCATCGAAGTATATTTAGAATGTCAGGTTGTGATCATGGGATACACACTGGGTATAAGAAAGTGGAGATTATTATGAAGTTGGCCTAATAGGCGCATCCCACAGGTTAAGGTCCCAGGTCAGGTCAGGCCAGCGCCACCCGTGGTGTGATGACGCATGGCGGCCTTGAGATTATCATAACCCAACACTCGAGGAAAGCTTCCATGATAATTACGTTGGTGATTATAAACTCTTCGAGGCCGAGGGGTATTAATTACCGACCTTGGCTGTTGATATGATGTGCAGGTGATAACTTAACCCCCCCCCCCCCCACACACACACACACACACACACCACCACCACCACCACCAGACTTACCCAAGTGTAAATATCCAATAATTAACATTTTTGGGATAGAATATGTATTACCAGTAAGTGACGTGGTGTATTGATATATTTCGTAAATTCGCGTAGTGATTGTGTGATGGAGGAACGAATTCGTGCACTGAATTTCTACATTTTAAAGACTCACCTGTCCGGCCATGTTCTTGCAGGCGTACCTCTGGGGAACGGTCCTGTAGCCCCAGTCCTCGCTGTAGCCCGGGACGAAATTGATCGGGAGGAATGCTGGCACGTACGTCTCCAAGGGAGGAGGTGGTCCGGCCTCCAGCAGCAAGACCTTCCACCCTGGCACCTCGGATAGTCTGGAAGCCACGACGCTGCCAGCCGTACCACCGCCAACTGGAAAAGGTAAAGTCATGTAGCTCCTTCAGTCCCATTATAGTAGAAGGCAATTATCGTCGTCGTTGTTCTCCTCCTTCTGCGTGGTCACAACCACCGCCAACACACCCCACCCGCGCCCTTGTACAGCCGCGGTGTGATCTGTCTGTGTGGTCAGACCTTCGGCTAAGATCGGGCTCAAGCGGCCCTTGAGTTATTATCTGAGGTCGTGGATCACCGTCCTGTGAAACTGGTACTCTTGCCTAGACTTCGCGGAGGCCATGGATTTTCAGTTTTTACAAACGTTTAGTTTACTTTTAAGCTGTATACGACGAGACGAAGTCCCTCATGAATATATCATATCCCCGTCAGATATGCGAGCAACATACACTTTGGTTATACTCACAAGTAACCTGTTAAGATATGCTAGTGATATCCAACGTAGGTAGTATATCCCTAATAGCCTAATGTAAGAATATACCCATAATGATAGTCTCGTAAATCGGCCGTAGCAGCAGGTTTGGCCTAGCGGGCAAGCCATGCTTCACTTGGGGTCACTCATAAACTCTGGAGGATCCTTGGAATGACCCATCCCCTTAGGGCAGGTTCAGCCATGGTCCTCTGTAGGGAGAGAGAGAGAGAGAGAGAGAGAGAGAGAGAGAGAGAGAGAGAGAGAGAGAGAGAGAGAGAGAGAGAGAGAGAGCATAATTTCCCCTCCTCTCTAACTCCCTCATGAATAGAGTCGACATAACACGTTCGTGGCGATAGGTCCCGTCAGCAAATGTAGGTAGACGTAGATTTACGTGCATGACCATTTTTTTTTTCTACTTTTTTTGGGGGTCAATCACGTTCATCCAGGGGAAGATTAATGGCAAAGCGGTCCATCGCTGGTGGAAAGTACGACCAGAAAGTGAAGATAAAAAGTAGGATGGGCGACCTTCGAGTATGTTGGTCAATGTTGGGTCAGGACCTCTTCTTGTCTGGTGTTCCTTCCTCCCTGGCCGGCAGTAGTTGCTGTGTGCGCTAGCACAGTTGATGCCAGAGCCTCGCTCGCTTCTCTACGTGCGGATAGTCGTATTATTATTATTTTTTTTTTCATGGAAGACTGCTTATGCCATGGCTTTGCAAAGATGCCAGATTGCAAGTTGTGGGGGATGGTATTCTTGCAAATCCTGTGGCCTGCTTGTCGCTGGGGAGGGAATTGTAAAGTGCAGCTGATAATTACTGGTTCAGCCCGTGGTCATTCATAATCTAGTTCGACAAGGAAACTGCACAACGAGGCCAAGGAGAACCTAATTAATGATGTGGCTCCTGTACAGGATGGATCAGTAGGTCACTCAGAACTGAGGGATGAGTGAAGGCTGGACCTGAACAGAACAGTGGGCTTCAGCACGCTTCGCTTCTCCTGAAGAAACGCATCATTCCATCATGTATTATTGTCCTTACTGTTTGTTTACATTTGATCGCCGTTTCCCCCGGCGCGACGGCGAGGTAACGCCGGGAGACAGACGAAGGAAGACCCATCCACTCTTATACTTACATATATACATCCACGTACATATACATACATGCTTATATATAACATATACGTACGGCAAGGGGTCACAATGGTGCGCGTGATCTAGGATATATGCAAGATTCCTCAAGAAAACGAAACACAATGTTTCCAAGTGCTCCTTCGTGCAGTGATCATATATATGTGTGTGTGTGTGCAGGTCCAGAGAGAAAGAATGTTGAGTTATATGGTCTTGAGATGGCGATGCGTTCGTTCCAGTAATCACGTACAGCCATCTTATCCTTGTGTGAGGACGAGAAGCACCTTCCGGTGGTGACTGTGCCGTCCAGAAGACCATCCATGATGTATGGGTCTTCCTCTTTACTTGTACAGGCTGAGCAAGATGTACAAATGGGCTTCATAAACTGTGTTTTGAGCAGTCATATCATCACGTATTCCTTGTATATGACAACATCCACTTTGCTGTCACATCCCACCAGTATTTTGTGGCGACTGATGCACATCTCTGTAGGTATGTGTGTGTGTATGTGTGTGTGTGTGTGTGTGTGTGTGTGTATGTGTGTGTGTGTGTATGTGTGTGTGTTTTCATGAATGAGATTAAGAGAGGGAAAACATGGCGTCGCAACCCACGTACCAGACGATGGGGCTCGTCACACCTTCGTTTATCAGGGAAGAGCGGTTGATTTTGACTCGGCTGCATTGGCATCTGTCGGCCCCAAACAGCTCAGGGAGCCACAGGTGTTGAGGGGCTTCCAGCAGCTCTCACCAGCGCCACTTCATCATTCCAGGCCTCAGATTTAGGCCAGAGCCCCTGGCCAAACGCTCGCCAGCCAGCCAACCCCCCCCTAACTCCATGACTCAGGCTGATGGCGCAACTTGTGAGCGAGCGAGCGCGGTCAGATGGGGTTGATTTAGTCGTATTTTATAAGAAACAAAAAAGAAAAGACCAGGGTTTGCTTTGTGATCACCCCCCCCCCCCCCCCCTCACTTTAGGAACAATCGCTGACCCTTGTCAGCGACGCAAGTCACCACGCGACCAAAAGGTCACACAACACCCGCCTCAGACAGTGTAGAACTGGTTCAATGAGGCTTAGGTCACCTCGCCTCCCACGCTCATGGTGGTGTGGTCGTCATGAATATGTAACCAATTAAGTAATTACCTTTTTTTTTCTATTATTGAAATTTTTAAAGGATTTTAATTTAGTCCTTGGATGTTGGGGGGTTAGACCTCCAATACGTTGCAGGGCTCGTGTGGTACGCAAAACCTTTTACGAAATGTGATCAGTCTTTTGTCTGGATGTTAAGAGTCAAATTTACATAAGCCTTTCAAGACGTATTCCTTGTCTTGGCTTCAGAGAAACGAGATGAAATGTGGCAACAGCGAGGCCGAACGTTAAAAGAAAAAAACACACACGTGTAAAGTGTTCTAGATTTTCACTTTCCAACTGTCACTGGTGCCTCTGTGGCACTCCGGAATATGACCATTCGTCCATTAACATGATTGCAGGAATCTTGGTTACTAGTGAAGGAATATCGGAGAAAATGGAAAGCAGGATATTACATATGTAAGAATATTTATCCAGGACAATTTGAAAGGTCTGGATGAACGCTTGTTTATATATATATATATATATATATATATATATATATATATATATATATATATATATATATATATATATATATATTATCCCTGGGGATAGGGGAGAAAGAATACTTCCCACGTATTCCCTGCGTGTCGTAGAAGGCAACTAAAAGGCAAGGGAGCGGGGGGCTGGAAATCCTCCCCTCTCCCTTTTTTTTTTTTTTTTTTTTTTTTTTTTTTTTCAAAAGAAGGGACAGAGAAGGGGGCCAGGTGAGGATATTCCCTCAAAGGTCCAGTCCTCTGTTCTTAACGCTACCTCGCTAATGCGGGAGATGGCGAATAGTATGAAAGAAAGATATATATATATATATATATATATATATATATATATATATATATATATATATATATATATATATTGTTTTTTTTTCCAAAAGAAAGAACAGAGAAGGGGGCCAGGTGAGGATATTTCCTCAAAGGCTCAGTCCTCTGTTCTTAACGCTACCTCGCTAACGCGGGAAATGGCGAATAGTGTGAAAGAAAGATATATAACCGGCGCGTACCGTTGACTTATCTGGTTTCGTATCGCTCCAGTTTCGGGTTCATAAGACTCGATACGGATCCGCCTGTTTGATTCCCTTTTAATACTGACCGTCACCGAGTGTTACGTCACTGCTGTTGCTGCAGTCCTGACAGAAGACTGGGGTAAGGCTAAGAGGTTCTTGTAAAAGTATTTGATTGGGGGGGGGGGTCGTCAAAGATTCGTTGAAGTCAAGAACTTAAATAGAGCGAAAGACAGACCCGGTGGAGTGGCCTACAATAAATGACCCGATCTGATTCAAACATTTCTTTTTTTTTTATACCGTGTATCTGACAAGCCATGAAATGGGAACATGGTAAGTGTTCATGTCGCGTGAAGTAAATCCCAGAAAATAATTAGTCTCGATAATTCTTCCTATGTACAGGATGAGACGGCCTGGAAAAAAAAAAGATAACTTTGTTTCTCCACTTGGTGAAATTGGAATTGGTAGTCGTCACTTGTTTACCAAATGGCGTCCGAGCTACGTCTCTCGGTTGTATATCAACTGACTGTTATATTTCCTTCTTGTATCTCCCCTGATGATGTGATTACACGAATGTACACTTGGGAACGTATCGTATGTTATTTCCACGTGGACTCTTAGGAGTATATATTTATTGTTGTGACTGTGAGGTCCTATATAACCTCACAGTCATAACACTTGACATCCAGTCAGCCACACACGACATGCAACACAGCGTTACATCATGGGAAGAATGACTCGCCCGGAAGAGAATACGCGGCCTGCATCCCCAAGCTTGAACACCCATATTTTGTTTTCCCTTCGTCACCCCAGATGACATGAGGAGGTCACGTCACCTCTAGCCAGACGCGCTATACGTAGGCCGTGGGTGAGGCGGTCAACGCCCAAAAACGAACCATCGCCACAGCGAAATGGTTAGTAAAAAAAAAAACAAAAATGCCGCCAATGGCGAATGTATAATTTTTTTTTCAAAGAGAAAGAGAGATATCACGTCGTCTGGTTACGGCAAATGTTGCAGGTAACGACATGTGTTTTACGAGAGGGAAAGACAGCTATCTTTACTGTCCAGCTGGATGAATGCACATAAACGCCTCTGTTAGCTCGAGACGCCATCGCAATGGTTGATAGAATGAAAAAATATATTTCTTATCTATAGAAACGTCTGCAGATGGGAGGGGTTCGGCTTGATGAAAGTGTCTGTTGTACCTTCAACACTCTTTGTGATGAAAGTGGACACATATCATGACACTTCCTGTTATCTGATGTCTTATTAGAACATTTGTACCCGTATTGGGGATAATGCTATTATCTGTCATGTTATGATTCACATTAGGATAGCAAGAGTAATGTTGTGATGAATATGTTATTATTATTATTATTATTATTATTATTATTATTATTATTATTATTGGAGATGGCATATTGATAAGAGTTAATAGAGATGCTTTGTGGAAGGTATAAGAGTATATGGTGTGGTAGGTAAGTTGCTAGAAGCAGTGAACAGTTTTTATCAAGGATGTAAGGCATTTGTACGAATAAGGAGTGAGGAAAGTGATTGGTTCCCATTGAATGTCGGTTTACGGTAGGGGTGCGTGATGTCTCCATGGTTGTTTAATTTGTTTGTGGATGGGGTGGTTAGGAAAGT
Organism: Panulirus ornatus; assembly: GCF_036320965.1. Taxonomy (NCBI): domain Eukaryota; kingdom Metazoa; phylum Arthropoda; class Malacostraca; order Decapoda; family Palinuridae; genus Panulirus; species Panulirus ornatus. The sequence continues at coordinate 1,894,575 of NC_092274.1, forward strand.
GAATGCAAGAGTTTTGGAGAGAGGGGCAAGTATGCAGTCTGTTGTGGATGAGAGGGCTTGGGAAGTAAATCAGTTGTTGTTCGCTGATGATACAGCGCTGGTGGCTGATTCGGTGGAGAAACTGCCAAAATTGGTGAGTTTGGTAAAGTGTGTGAAAAAGAAAGCTGAGAGTGAATGTGAATAAGAGCAAGGCTGAGTGTGGTTGAGAAAGCAGAAGAGGGTGTTTTGAAATGGTTTGGTCACATGGAGAAAATGAGTGAAAAGATTGACAAAGAGGATGTATATGTCAGAGGTGGAGGGACCGAGGAGAAGTGGGAGACCAAATTGGAGGTGGGTGCTGTTTCTTGTGTGGCGGGGTGGCGACGGGAAAGGATGAAGGCAGCGGGTATGAATATGTACATGTGCATATATGTATATATACACATATATATCTACACGTTGAAATGTATAGGTATGTGTATGTGCGTTTGTAGGCGTCAATGTAAATGCATGTGTGAGTGGATTTGGCCATTCTTTTGTCTGTTTCCTTGCGCTCCTTCGCTAACGCGGGAGACAGCGACTAAGTATGATTAAGATGAATTATTATTATTATTATTATTATTATTATTATTATTATTATTAGTATTATATTTTAGTTGTTGTATTAGTTGTAGTAGTAGTAATTTTTCAAATGGTAGATGAAAATTCATATTTTTTTCGTAACGTTTTACCTTGAGATATGAGATGATGATGTACGATAATTATGGACCATAATCTGAAAGTGTCTCTGAAGACTTCGTCTCTTCTCTACGTGTGAGGGGTCAAGTGTGGCCCCCTCCTGCCTCACCACCACCACTGGTTCACCTTGACCTCCACCATTTCCTAATGAGCTCGCGAGCCGAACCAGACGCGGGCGCAGGCCCCTGTGGGCCAGGCTATTTTGGCGCGATTGGATTAATATTATGGCATGTTTCTGGGGCCGCCAGAGATGTAAATACGCTCATTGCTATGATTCCCGACTTCCCCACGTCGCCATTCTTGATGCTTTGGGGTCGTCGGGGACGTGTGGGGGTCAGGATAGGGTTAACTGTCTGGGATGTGATGAAGGGTAGTAGTTCAGGGTGAGGCAGCGTCTTGGATATCGCCTTCAGAACCCCTCCAGTTGCTTCCAGATGGCTGCTGTATCCCTTAGCTTTTGTGTGGAAATAGGCCACACGAGGATGGACCGTTATGTTACTTTTTTCCCCCCTTCTCTTCTTCTTTCTCTGGCCTTTCCCTCTGTACCTATGAGAATTGGGGCGACGAACACCAGCTGAGCCCTTAATCAATTTCTCTATTCCTTTTTCTCTTTCCATGATCGCTGGACATGGGCGAGACAGGCCACATTTATCTTCGTGCCTTGTTGAAGGCTGTAAAGACATCAACGTAACAACCCGGCAACATGAAGGTTGAAGGAAAGTGTCCGGATACGTCGGCGGGCATAAATCCGGATAAATGAAAGGTGTATTATGTTCATCACTGCCTAGACCCTACGTTTATACACCTCCTACAAATACCATCATGATCACATTTGTTGTAGCAACAGGGGCAGCCTGTTTGCTGTTTTTACGATGCCGGTGTTGCCCAGGGAAGGTCAACAGATGCCGGTGATAAACGAATAAGAAATACGTGTTGGTGGGTCATGAGCCGGGCCGGGCTGGGGCCTAGGGTTCATGGTCATGTCAGGATTAAGCAGTGGGACACATGATGGGTTAAGGAGTGAGGCCTCGTGGTGGGTTAAGGAGTAGGGCCACGTGGTGGGTTAAGGAGTGGGGCCCGTGGTGGGTTAAGGAGTGGGCCACGGACGAACCCACCCAGCACTCTCCCTGCTACCTGAGAACCATTAAGAATGATCAGTTGAGCTATCATCGCGCGCCATATACTCACCCTCCCCGTCTCTTTTTTCTGTCTGCTCGCTGTCTCCTCCCTGACGGTGTGTAGTAAAAATTCCGTCAGTCATCGTACAGACGTGCCAACATATACGTGGCTTCATTCAACCTTGCCTAAGCAGGCCGCTGCGAGACGCGACGCGCGCTTTACGCCATCAAAAAATAACATTTTTTTTTTCTTTTCCAGTCAGGTTTGGCCGCAGTAGACAGGCGTATATATTTACCTCTCCTTGACCCAGAGATTATATGTCCCATTTGCATAATCGTCGTGCGCGCTCGTGAGGGATACTTTCCCAAGGGCTGGGTGGGTGGAATCTCATATACGCTAGGCTGAGCCAAGAAGGCTCCTGTTCGAACGGCCGTTTTCGCAGAGCAACGGTTGTGTGTCTCTTAACAGTCGCGCGGGGGGGGGGGAGAGAGAGAGAGAGAGAGAGAGAGAGAGAGAGAGAGAGAGAGAGAGAGAGAGAGAGAGACCGGTCCTGGACGCACTCTCCAGGCCAGGTTTGGTGTTACGCAAGAGGGTACAGTCATTGTACGTCGCGCATCCCATCGATTTGGTGTGTGTGTGTGTGTGTGTGTATGTGTGGGGGGGGGTGGGGGTGTGACTTGTCAGGTAGGAATGGAGTTGCGGGATATTTTAAGCGGATTTTATTACCAGCTCTGAAAATCACTCCGTGGCAAATTTCTTTTTATATATAATATAATATGATATAATATATGTGTAGTAGTATAGTTGCTCAGACGAGGTGAAATTTGGGCTTGAATGTGAATTATTCTCAGAAACTACTGTGGTTGTCGAGTTCCTTTCCTATCTCCCGAGTTCGTTTTATCCCTCGTTTCGATCTCTTTGTTCTCATTGGCATAGGGTCCTTCTCTAGACTGACACATGCAGAGGCACTAACTACACTGTGAGTCATCTGAGGTTACTTTCTTGGCGTCTTGACTATCAGTTAGTGGTCTCGATCCTGCGCATTCGACCCGCGCATTCGACTCTGTGCATTTTTCGAATCACGTTCTTATAGGCTCAACCCATGCCATTAAGAAATAAACACTTCACTCATAAACATAAAAACTGATGTGTACACATTCACAGATATAGTGCAAAGGACGCGAACTTTTTATACAACTCGGAATACCCTCCAACAGCAAGGATTCGAACCCGGTACCTTTAGTGTGGTTGCTGGGTACACGGCCCACTCGGCTCGTCTGCTGTAAAACTTTGGGGATTATAGCTGAGCGGTTAGCGTACCCAGTTACTCGCAAATGTCACGGGGTTCGAATCCATGCTATTCAAGGGCATTGTTTTATATATATATATATATATATATATATATATATATATATATATATATATATATATATATATATATATATACATTAACGTTTTACCTATGGGCACCTCGGACTCGAATATCGGTTCGTTAATCATTGGACCGCGTTCCCTCGGCGTCCACATTCAAACCGTCATCATATCTAGTCCACGCCTCCAACTTAGGTTATGATAAGGATACATTGACATGAAGAGGAATACGTGCTTACCAACGATGAAGTCATAGGCGGGAGCGAGGGGGCCGAGGTGTTCGAAGTGGCCCAGTCCAGCTTCGGGGAACACCGTCAGCAGCACCAGCCGTACAATAGGCAGGACCGTGGCCGTGGAGAGGGCCAGGAAGGAGTCACGCAGCAGGTTGAGCGACATGGTCCTGGAACCTGTGGAATGTACACAGTGGGGTTAGGTCAGGTCTTGAAACTTGTGGAATGTACTCAGTGGGGTTAGGTCAGGTCCTGAAACCTGTGGAATGTACACAGTGGGGTTAGGTCAAGTGTAGAAGTGAGGGCGAAGCGCTCATATATAATAAAGGTAATATAACAATATGGAAGATATAGATAATCAGTATTTATGTAGCATTTGCGTGTATCGTAATGAGGAATGACAGTCTAGCCTAATATCGAAAACCAGTTCACAAAAAGCCTTCATGTAACAATGCCTCAACGAACTTTTTTTTTTTTGACTTGTATTTTTTTAAGTTCTGACAAGTTTCAACTCTTAGAATTAAAAGATTTTTAACAGCTTTTAAGACCTGAATGTCCAAGAGACGGAGTGATTCCGGCCAGCCAATTGTGGAATTGTGATTGTATTTCTTCTCCCTCGCGTCCAAAGTCGAGAAAAGTGTGACTTTTCTCGCACGGAACGCCGCCACCCTGAGCCGCTCTGCCGTGAATTTACAGTATGCATTCTGCCGCAGGGGAGAACGAACACACACACGCGCACGCGCATATGGTGACTCAAAATAGCTGTAGTCAAGTGGGGTTCCCCCCCCCTCCCCCCGAGACACGATGGTGCAACTACCATGACGGCATGACTTCACAGTGACGCTGGCCCTCCTCCTGAATGAGTGTCACGTGACCACGAGATTATTTTGAGAAGTATTGAGGACGTACAAAATGTTAAAAAAAAAAAAAGGAGAATAACGAAATCGCTGAGTGGCTTAAGCCTTGTAAATTACGTATTACCGCATTCAGTTTACAAGTGAGACACAGTCATGCTGTAGCAAGTGTAGCTGAACATGGTTTGGATAATTATGATTGGTCACGAGAATTGGCCCAGGCGATTTACGCAATGGCTCTGGCCCAGAGATCATATCCGACTGTGGTTCTCTTTTTAAGCACACATGTCGCCAGGAACATTTTCTTGGCGAGTGCTTGCAACATGCACGTCCACATGGTGAAGAATGAATACGGTCGGCACCGGCCCACTTGGGGTTCGAGTTCTGGGCGCGGCAGTCGGCCCACACCCAACCCAGGCGTTCATTCCCCTCTTCCACGATTGCTCAGTAAAAAATGTCTATACATATACGATATAACAATAACAGTATTTCTCTAAGTTGAAGGTTGTGTCAGATATTTATTGCAAACATGAATGCGATACACTTTGAATAACGGTTTATAATGTAATTAAGTAGTCTTTTTAATGGTACTCGACCGTACATTGCCACAACAATTATAATTAAATGATAATCAACGCCAATTTACGATATTTAAAAACTCCCCGGCATTTGGAATGTTGTATACGCGGTAGTTCGACCGCTGTAGCACGATCTAACTGCTTATTAAGACCACCTTGATTATAACTGCTCTTTAAGACCACCTTGATTATAAACATTGTCATCGCACGCCAGCCCATTGGTGTCCCTCAACCCTGAGCTGACCGCGGTGGTGTTGAGTGTAGGCTGGTCATGAGGGGAAGGGCATAGTTCCCTCGTCAGCCTTAACCTGATGATCACGGGGACGTCAGCCTTGACACTGATTCGCATGAGGTATCCACCGTGCATCTTATCATGTCCTTCCCTGGGACACGGACGCGGACGGCGGGCGCTGTGGCCTATTGTCTGTCGTCCGCAAGACGCCTTGGTGACCGTGCCATAAGGCCCTTGAACGTAACGTTGGCCTTCAGATATCAGATCTTACGTGCAGTGTTGTGGTGGTTATGAGAGAGAGAGAGAGCAAGCCTTTTTGATTGCT
>NC_092274.1:1905000-2020000 GCF_036320965.1 Panulirus ornatus
ACGAACCATCATTATCTTCATCATCATCATCAGGCTACGGGAGGGAGTGAGTGTGAGCGCATCTGGTAAAGCTGAAGATGATGATATAATGTTGCGCCACAGCTTTTGATGATATATATTCCGTGTGCTTGCGCCGGGCCGATGAGAAACTGTGGTGGTATAAATGGGTTATGATCAGGTGTTGCTTGGTGGCTTACTTTTGTGTGTTTACCTACGCGCGCTCCCGTTAATCCTTCGTAGGTCAAGGGATAATCGAGCTTGAGCCGTGTAATTAAGCTGGGTTGATGTATAGCTTCAGGGACGGATAAGCTTGACTCGTTTGGTCCTGACGGTCGTTTAGCACGGCGGAATTGAGCCGTTTGGACACGACGGTACTACCCTTTGACCTGAGTGGTAAAGGTCAGGTCAGGCCAGGGCATCACACCCAAGGGGTCGTACCGTCGTGTTCAAGGGTCGCACCGTCGTGCTCAAGAGTCGTACCGTCGTGCACAAGGGTCGTACCGCCGTGTTCAAGGGTCGTACCGTCGTGCACAAGGGTCGTACCGTCGTGCTCAAGGGTCGTACCGTTGTGCACAAGGGTCGCACCGTCGTGCACAAGGGTCGTACCGTCGTGTTCAAGGGTCGCACCGTGGCGCTCATGGATCGCACCGTCGTGTTCAAGGGTCGTACCGTCGTGCACAAGGGTCGCACCGTCGTGTTCAAGGGTCGCACCGTGGCGCTCATGGATCGCACCGTCGTGCACAAGGGTCGTACCGTCGTGCACAAGGGTCGCACCGTGGCGTTCATGGATCGCACCGTCGTGCACGAGTCGTGCCGTCGTGCTCAAGGGTCGCACCGTGGCGTTCATGGATCGTACCGTCGTGCACGAGTCGTGCCGTCGTGCACAAGGGTCGCCCCGTGTCGTGTTCAGTGGGTCAAGGTGTGTCTGGCTTCACCCAGCGCTCGGGCCCACCTTAAAACCAGTTCCAGTAGGAAGGTCAGACCTGGGCGTGGAGATACCTTTTATTTACCTTCCGTTCAGAGTCATAATATTGAGCTTCCTGAGGCACTAAGACGACACAGGGAGTGTGAGCATTGACCTCGTAATGAAAGCCTCAATTAACCTTGCTTAGAATGGGGCGAGGACGTATGAAATAGGCTAATTAAGGACACCTAAATATGATATACAGATTTCCTTTTCAGTATAAATAGCTTATCATGGATGCCCGAATTTGATACAGCTATTAGTATAGATTTCCACATATATATATATATATATATATATATATATATATATATATATATATAGATAGATAGATAGATAGATAGATAGATAGATAGACAGATAGATAGATAGATAAGCTATCAAGGATGCCGTGGTATAATACCACTTTTAGTACACATTTCCTTATCTACATAAACGCCAGGAAATCATGCCTCACTTAGGTCGTCAGATGATTGGCTCTCGAAAAAAAAAAGAAAATGTCTAAAAAAAACTTACCCAACTTGTGTTACACTGGATCAGGGTTTCAAAAAATTTAATCCGGTGTTACTTGAACGATGGATAATGAATGTGGGTCACGGTTGGTGGTTGTCTGGTTGGACAGTAGACCTATTAAGTGGCCGGGTCGTTAAGGCCGTCTCTACGTATTTTACATCCACCAACCGAAGTACTTCTTTTAGACACTTTCTTCATGCATGAAAGGTGATTCTGAGATCACATGATACACACTCTCACTATGCATGTGGCTCATGATGTGGGTCACGCTGGCCCGCCTGCCCTAGCCTTTCAAAAACCTCTCGGCTCTCGTTTTTCTTCTGTTTTTTCTGTTTTTTTTTTAAACGTTATTACCGTTGACAGGGGATGAGTCAACGATAAAAAACAAACTCATGCGCGGTGTATTTGTAGACGCGAATTTGCATACTTGTAGCTGTAGCGGCGAGAAAGCTACCGTCTGGGGTGGGAATTTCGGTGTAAGAGTGATGTTGTCAAAGAAAATTTCTAAATAGAACAGGTTTAACGATCGTGGAGGTGGGTAAAGGCATGGTCCTACACCATCTGGCCCTTCTTAGTTCCAACGGTGACGGCGTTACAGGAGTATTTAGTGAAGTGAGGAAGCGAGAAGCTATTCATCTGCAGTGGGGAAAGAGGGTGAAGCAAATTTGCATACGAGACTCATCCAGTGTTCAAACAAAATCTTCGTGTTGACACTGGCAGTCTGAGGGCCAGCCCAGCTTACCCGGGTGGACGTGATGCGCGTCAGGTTCAGTCAAGGAGGCTTGTTTTTTTTCCGATTTTCGTTGGGAGGGTCTGGTTCAGCACAGCCCCCCAAAAAAACCAAAGACTGGAGAAGCCTTAGACGCCCCACAGATGGTGCTACTGGGTTCGAAATCCAGCCTAGACGAAGGATCGTCTTTACCGAGGTCGTAATGTACCCTGTTGTACGGTCTTGCTCAAATATCGGGCCCCCACCATCGTGTTCTGGGTCTAAATAACTTCCCATAATGTCATTCATATGCATTGAACCTGGACATAGTGTCATTAATATTCATCAAACCTGGACATGTTTGACCCATTATTACTTTCCAGTTTGGTGGTGTGTCGCGCCACACATTCGTGCAGAGTTTTTTGTTTTGTTTTTTACTCAAATTTGCAGCTGTTTCAACGGACAGTGATGAATGACTCTGCCCGCGTCAGTATTATATGATAACACGGGTGTATTTCACTCATGTCTTTCTCGTTTTTCCGAGGATAGGAAAAATATATCGTGCCACTAGCTCATGTCACGACTGCGCTTCTCCTCCGAAGCGGGTCTCGACCCTGCATGAATTTCACGATCATAAAAAGCCTCTTTAATCTTCATCTCAGGGTTGTATTTGATATCAGGGTTGTGTTTACCCTCAAGGTTGTAATAGTGGTTCACACCAGGTGGCGGGTGACCACAAGCGGAATGCAGTAGTGGGTGTGTTTCACAGTGGACTTGATTTTTAGATCCATTCGAATCCAGTTTTCTCGGTGAAACTTGGCTTGGCTGGCTTTCTGTTACCACCATAGGCATCTGTCCGTCCATCAAGATTATTTTTGGCCGTATTTTGGGCAAGGAGTGAGCGCTCCATCGAGTAGAACGCTTCCTTTTGGTGCAATTTCAATGGAACATTTCGATATGATCCCCTCAAGTACGTTGGTACTAAGTACGCAGATGTATTCCCGTCCTTTTAACATCTCGCAAAGGGACCGTCAAAAACAAAATACAGGGGCTGGGCAAGGAAAGAAAATGGAGCTCGAAAAAGACCAAGAGACTCAGAAAAATCAGGCCAGAGGCCCACGATTTATTTACCCAAGTTCTCGCAACCTTTACTCTGTGACGTTACTTTGAGGAGATCGCTCGCATGAATCGGACAAGAAAATTAACTGGTTGGCAATGACACAGTTGAAGAAAAACATAAGAGGCGAGAAGACGTACATTTGTGTTTTCCTGTTGTGTTTGCGCCACATTGATATTATGAGCTGAATGTACACACCTCAAGCTCTTAAGGGGGTGGAGGTTCTGCAAGATGTTGGATACAATCTAAAGATGATTGTAATATTTATGTCAGTTTTCTCAAGACTGTGTTAAACCAAGTGTCAAATAACGGTGATTTGTTATGCGAATTCATGAGCTGCTTCGGAAAGACATGACAAAAAGGATGGGAGTAAATTTTTCAGAGGTTTTACTTAAAATCACTTAAGTTTACATTGGATATTAAAAAAAAAAGACAAGAAATAGGTGTTAAAATCAGTGAAGTTTATGTTGGAAATAAGAAATACAAAAATAGGTATTAAAACAAGTGAAATTTATCTTGGAGATGAGAAGTACAAGAAGAAATAGGTATTAAGTGAAACTTATCTTGGAAAGGAGAATTGCAGAAAATAGGGATTTAAATAAGTGAAATTTATCTTGGAAAAAAGAATTGCCAAAAAAAATAAGTATATGCTAATTGGATTTTATAGACAGGAATAATTTATTGTACATGGAATTGATTTTGCATGAATTACCATAATAGAAATAGACACAAAAAATTTATTTTTTTTGTATTAATGGCTGTACATATGTTGTCAAATTTAAAAGTAAGTATATTTAGAAGAGAATTTGAAATATCTTGTAGAATTCACAATGACACGATGTCATGAAATTTTATTATTCAGAAACATCACAAATTTAGCACCCAGCTCCCAACCTTGCCTAAAAAAAACCGAACCTAGCTGCCAACCTTACCTAACCTAGCTCCCAGCCTTACCTAACCTAGCTCCCAGCCTTACCTAACCTAGCCCAGCTCCTAACCTAACCTAACCCAGCTCCTAACTTAACCTAGCTCCAACCTTACCTAACAAAATTTTGTGTCATGGGAAACAGGAAGTACTTTTATTCCTATTTTCCTTTTATTTAGGTCAGTAAAGTCACTTTTACTGAGTGGCTCTCGTTGAGGTGAGGTCAGTGGTGCTAGATAAGGTCAGTTCTGTTTGGTTTTAACTGATTGTTAAGATAAAGGTCAGTTCAGCTTTACGGGTCGTTGGCGCTTGTTGAAGACCAATTCTCTTTGATTGGTTGTGGTTTGGTGAGACGGGGTTGTTCAGCTTTAGCTTTGGACGGGACGAGGCCCCAGTTTAGCTTTTAGCCGGGCATGTTTAGCTGGAGCTCATTCCTCCAGCTGTCCTTGATGAGGTCGCTGGCCTTCTCGGCGATCATGATGGTCGGGGCGTTCGTGTTGCCGGCCGTGACTGTGGGCATGATCGAGGCGTCCACGACACGGACCCCGGACACGCCACGTACCCTGCCACGGACAGATGGCCTCTCCAGTTAGTGAGTGATTCAAGGACATACATCACGGACAAGAGCGGGTTGGGGGAGGGGGATGGTCTAAAGAGTAATTGCATGTACCCTTTCAAGGACAAGTGGAGTCTAGAATTGATAATGCAAGGCTAGATATACCCCGCCCACGGACCAGTGTGGTCTGTGAATTGATGATACACAAGGGTCACGGACCCCTCTGTGGACAAAGGGTTTAGATCAACCCACTTACCCAGCCACTGATAAGGGAATCTAAAGTAATCGTACAAGGCGGTAATCATAAAACTCAGTCATGGACAATGTAAAATAACCGTTACAAGGCAGTTTCCAGCTTCCAACTTTCTCCAGTTCTGGAAGATGGAACGCCCCAGACCCTGCCGTCCCTTCTCACCTCAGTGCATGATCAACCACCCCGAGAGGGTCAGAGTTCGGAGCCATTTTAAAGTACCGGTTTGGGGGCGAAAACGCCTTGGTGGCCTTAAAAGTGTACCCTTTTAAAGGGCCGTAGGGGCGGGTAAACCCTACCCTTGCCTTCCACCCTGGGAAAGCTCCGGGAAATACCCTATCGTCTGAAAAGGCGACCCTTTTCCGTGACCTCTGCTTGAAAATTTAGTTGGAAATTTTAGCGTCGTGCTAAATTGGAAAATTGTTCCAAATTTTCCTCCTCTTGAAAGTCGTTTTTCCGTCCCACCTGTTGGCCCCCGGGCTAAAGAACCTTTCTTTCTGTGGAACCTTGTTTCCAAAAAAGACCCGGCGAAATTGACCTTTTTCCCAAATGCCCCAAAACGCCAGTTTGATACCTGGGGAAAAATAATTTTTTAAAGCCAAAGGGGTGGAAAAACGCCTTTTTGCCTTTTTCTTGTGTCCCTTGGTAAAAATAAACCCCTTAAAAGTTAAATTGTTAAATGAGGGTAAAAATTTAAATTTTCCAAAGAATAAAGGGTGTAAAAATTTTCCCTTTGCAAAAAATAAACCTTGAAATGTCGTACCATTGTTCCAAAGTACCGTACCGTCGTGCTGAAATGTCGTACCATTGTTCCAAAGTACCGTACCGTCGTGCTGAAATGTCGTACTATTGAGCTAAAGTACCGTACCGTCGTGCTGAAATGTCGTACCATTGTTCCAAAGTACCGTACCGTCGTGCTGAAATGTCGTACCATTGTTCCAAAGTACCGTACCGTCGTGCTGAAATGTCGTACCATTGTTCCAAAGTACCGTACCGTCGTGCTGAAATGTCGTACCATTGTTCCAAAGTACCGTACCGTCGTGCTGAAATGTCGTACCATTGTTCCAAAGTACCGTACCGTCGTGCTGAAATGTCGTACCGTTGTGCTAAAGTACCGTAGCGTCGTGCTGAAATGTCGTACTATTGAGCTAAAGTACCGTACCGTCGTGCTGAAATGTCGTACCATTGTTCCAAAGTACCGTACCGTCGTGCTGAAATGTCGTACCATTGTTCCAAAGTACCGTACCGTCGTGCTGAAATGTCGTACCGTTGTGCTAAAGTACCGTAGCGTCGTGCTGAAATGTCGTACCATTGTTCCAAAGTACCGTACCGTCGTGCTGAAATGTCGTACCGTTGTGCTAAAGTACCGTAGCGTCGTGCTGAAATGTCGTACCGTTGTGCTAAAGTACCGTAGCGTCGTGCTGAAATGTCGTACCGTTGTGCTAAAGTACCGTAGCGTCGTGCTGAAATGTCGTACCGTTGTGCTAAAGTACCGTAGCGTCGTGCTGAAATGTCGTACCATTGTTCCAAAGTACCGTACCGTCGTGCTGAAATGTCGTACCGTTGTGCTAAAGTACCGTAGCGTCGTGCTGAAATGTCGTACCGTTGTGCTAAAGTACCGTAGCGTCGTGCTGAAATGTCGTACCGTTGTGCTAAAGTACCGTAGCGTCGTGCTGAAATGTCGTACCGTTGTGCTAAAGTACCGTAGCGTCGTGCTGAAATGTCGTACCGTTGTGCTAAAGTACCGTAGCGTCGTGCTGAAATGTCGTACCGTTGTGCTAAAGTACCGTAGCGTCGTGCTGAAATGTCGTACCATTGTTCCAAAGTACCGTACCGTCGTGCTGAAATGTCGTACCATTGTTCCAAAGTACCGTACCGTCGTGCTGAAATGTCGTACCATTGTTCCAAAGTACCGTACCGTCGTGCTGAAATGTCGTACCGTTGTGCTAAAGTACCGTAGCGTCGTGCTGAAATGTCGTACCATTGTTCCAAAGTACCGTACCGTCGTGCTGAAATGTCGTACCATTGTTCCAAAGTACCGTACCGTCGTGCTGAAATGTCGTACCGTTGTGCTAAAGTACCGTAGCGTCGTGCTGAAATGTCGTACCATTGTTCCAAAGTACCGTACCGTCGTGCTGAAATGTCGTACCATTGTTCCAAAGTACCGTACCGTCGTGCTGAAATGTCGTACCATTGTTCCAAAGTACCGTACCGTCGTGCTGAAATGTCGTACCATTGTTCCAAAGTACCGTACCGTCGTGCTGAAATGTCGTACCATTGTTCCAAAGTACCGTACCGTCGTGCTGAAATGTCGTACCATTGTTCCAAAGTACCGTACCGTCGTGCTGAAATGTCGTACCATTGTTCCAAAGTACCGTACCGTCGTGCTGAAATGTCGTACCATTGTTCCAAAGTACCGTACCGTCGTGCTGAAATGTCGTACCATTGTTCCAAAGTACCGTACCGTCGTGCTGAAATGTCGTACCATTGTTCCAAAGTACCGTACCGTCGTGCTGAAATGTCGTACCATTGTTCCAAAGTACCGTACCGTCGTGCTGAAATGTCGTACCGTTGTGCTAAAGTACCGTAGCGTCGTGCTGAAATGTCGTACCGTTGTGCTAAAGTACCGTAGCGTCGTGCTGAAATGTCGTACCGTTGTGCTAAAGTACCGTAGCGTCGTGCTGAAATGTCGTACCGTTGTGCTAAAGTACCGTAGCGTCGTGCTGAAATGTCGTACCGTTGTGCTAAAGTACCGTAGCGTCGTGCTGAAATGTCGTACCATTGTTCCAAAGTACCGTACCGTCGTGCTGAAATGTCGTACCGTTGTGCTAAAGTACCGTAGCGTCGTGCTGAAATGTCGTACCATTGTTCCAAAGTACCGTACCGTCGTGCTGAAATGTCGTACCATTGTTCCAAAGTACCGTACCGTCGTGCTGAAATGTCGTACCATTGTTCCAAAGTACCGTACCGTCGTGCTGAAATGTCGTACCATTGTTCCAAAGTACCGTACCGTCGTGCTGAAATGTCGTACCGTTGTGCTAAAGTACCGTAGCGTCGTGCTGAAATGTCGTACCATTGTTCCAAAGTACCGTACCGTCGTGCTGAAATGTCGTACCATTGTTCCAAAGTACCGTACCGTCGTGCTGAAATGTCGTACCGTTGTGCTAAAGTACCGTAGCGTCGTGCTGAAATGTCGTACCGTTGTGCTAAAGTACCGTAGCGTCGTGCTGAAATGTCGTACCGTTGTGCTAAAGTACCGTAGCGTCGTGCTGAAATGTCGTACCATTGTTCCAAAGTACCGTACCGTCGTGCTGAAATGTCGTACCATTGTTCCAAAGTACCGTACCGTCGTGCTGAAATGTCGTACCGTTGTGCTAAAGTACCGTAGCGTCGTGCTGAAATGTCGTACCGTTGTGCTAAAGTACCGTAGCGTCGTGCTGAAATGTCGTACCGTTGTGCTAAAGTACCGTAGCGTCGTGCTGAAATGTCGTACCATTGTTCCAAAGTACCGTACCGTCGTGCTGAAATGTCGTACCGTTGTGCTAAAGTACCGTAGCGTCGTGCTGAAATGTCGTACCATTGTTCCAAAGTACCGTACCGTCGTGCTGAAATGTCGTACCGTTGTGCTAAAGTACCGTAGCGTCGTGCTGAAATGTCGTACCATTGTTCCAAAGTACCGTACCGTCGTGCTGAAATGTCGTACCATTGTTCCAAAGTACCGTACCGTCGTGCTGAAATGTCGTACCATTGTTCCAAAGTACCGTACCGTCGTGCTGAAATGTCGTACCATTGTTCCAAAGTACCGTACCGTCGTGCTGAAATGTCGTACCATTGTTCCAAAGTACCGTACCGTCGTGCTGAAATGTCGTACCATTGTTCCGAAGTACCGTACCGTCGTGCTGAAATGTCGTACCGTTGTGCTAAAGTACCGTAGCGTCGTGCTGAAATGTCGTACCGTTGTGCTAAAGTACCGTAGCGTCGTGCTGAAATGTCGTACCATTGTTCCAAAGTACCGTACCGTCGTGCTGAAATGTCGTACCATTGTTCCAAAGTACCGTACCGTCGTGCTGAAATGTCGTACCATTGTTCCAAAGTACCGTACCGTCGTGCTGAAATGTCGTACCATTGTTCCAAAGTACCGTACCGTCGTGCTGAAATGTCGTACTATTGAGCTAAAGTACCGTACCGTCGTGCTGAAATGTCGTACCATTGTTCCGAAGTACCGTACCGTCGTGCTGAAATGTCGTACCGTTGTGCTAAGTACCGTAGCGTCGTGCTGAAATGTCGTACCGTTGTGCTAAAGTACCGTAGCGTCGTGCTGAAATGTCGTACCGTTGTGCTAAAGTACCGTAGCGTCGTGCTGAAATGTCGTACCCTTGTGCTAAAGTATCGCACCTGTGTGGCTATGTAGCAGTGGATGAGGACGTTGGCGACAGTGCAGACTGACCTTCCTGTCGACCCCGAAGGCGCGGGGCGTGAAGAGTCCTTTGTCCAGCGCCCAGGTGACCGGGAAGAGGAATATCTGCGCGTCCGTCCACTGCGGGTCGCCCTCCTGCGAGATCTTGACCCAGGCGCTCACGGACTCCGGCGGCGTCGACAGAGGTCCTGACAGATACCGTGGGATGAGTCGTTATGTCAGTGTCGTTTACCGGCCTAGGCACAGAGGCCATGGCCCCCTGAAGCAGCCATTTGTTTCTGAAATTCTTGAAGCAAGGCACACACACACACACACACACACACACACACACACACACGTTATTATTCTCGTAGCCATTTGGTTGTAAGCAATCATCGTTGATTACTGTTATTGTTATTTCCACAAACGGGTAACTGATAAGTGGTAGTGGGACATGTCGTCAAAAATGAAGTTTAAGACGTGTAACTTAAAAAAAATTCTTTGAATATAGTTTGCCCTCAAATAAGGATTCGTTTTCTGTGATCATTAGTAGAGAATGGTTCACAGGGATAACTCAAAAATAGCCTTTTTTCCTCATAATAAACGTGGCCCTCAGAGGTAAAACAGAATTTATTTTTCATCTGGTCACCCCTATTAGAGAATGAATCACAGAGGGTAATGCCAGGAGTATTCCTGACCCATGAAGATCATTGTGATTACTGAGGTTGCGTTAATTCTCATAGAGCATTATGATTAATCATTGGAGAGTCTGTTCCTTTTAAGGGATCCTTGAATACCCGTCGGGGCTCGTAACTTATTAGGGTATCGAATGCTACTGGATCATTTTATCCCTCCCAGGGGAATCCTGAATACTACTGGGAACTGCATTATTCCCAGGGGATTAATAGATGACTGACCTTGTCTGTTGGTGAGGTACTGCTTGAAGGAGCTTGGGGTGATTCTCTCGAGCAAGCTCGGGGTGGAGCCTTTATTGATCGTCCAGCTCAGTCCGTACACCCCAATATGGTCCTGTAGGTTCTGGCCGACCCCGGGCACGTCCGCCACCACCCGTATCTACGGTGAATACAAAAATAACCTCGCACTCGGCAGCTTACGTTAGTTAGGCCACTAACCTATTTATCACACCGTTCCTCTGTATACTCTATGGGAGCTGAACAGCAACCTGGGCTTATTTGTAGCCTTCTGTTAATTATGTAATTAGGGCGGAGGCAAAGTTAAATGGCCTAGTATATATATATATATATATATATATATATATATATATATATATATATATATATATATATATATGTGTGTGTGTGTGTGTGTGTGTGTGTGTGTGTGTGTGTGTGATTAACATGACTGATTGTTTTGGGGTGGAATGTAGCCTTAGGTTCAGGCTCAACCCCCCCCCCCCCCCCAGTAACCTTACCTAACCCTAACCCAACCCGCTACTATTATACCTCACCCTAAACCCCCCCCCCCCCACCCCGCTTAAACCATACCACCAACCTCTATATAAACCCCATTCTTATATAAACCCCATACCCTTCAACTCACCTTGTTCTGCTGAAGATGTTGCCTGGGTCCGACACCAGACAGCATGAGGAGTTTGGGGGAGGCCACAACGCCGGCGGACACGATCACCTCCCTCAGGGACGCCACACTCACCACCTGCAGGGAGACGCAGGACTTACTACCCACCCTCCCTCATCCTTTCCAGAACACGTCGGTCATGTTTTCCGGGTGGGTGCTTGTTATCTAAAGGGAACACTTTACTGTGAATATTGTAAGAAGTGGTGGGGCAGGTGTTTAAGACGCCCTCTTCTTAAATGCGTTCGCATTGGAAATGATAACGATTTACGACATATTTACGACTCACGATTTGCGAATGGGCGTCGAGGATTCGAATCCAGTCTTAGCCTACTAGCCCATTTCACGCTTTAGGGCTGGGTTCGAATCCCTGACGCCCAGACTTTTTTTTTTCTTTTCATACTATTTGCCATTTCCCGCGTCAACGAGGATAGCGTTAAGAACAGAGGACTGGGTCTTTGAGGGAATATCCTCACCTGGCCCCCTTCTCTGTTCCTTCTTTTGGAAAATCAAAAAAAAAAAAAACGAGAGGGAGGATTTCCAGCCCCCCGCTCCCTCCCCTTTTAGTCGCCTTCTATGAAAGTGCATGTTCATATGCACTGTATTCGTATATATATATATATATATATATATATATATATATATATATATATATATATATATATATATATATATATATATATATATATATTCCAGTTTATCTATAAACATACCTTTCCATTGTCTTCAATCTTGACGCCCACAGCTCTTTTTGTGTCGTCGAACAATATCTGAAAATAATAACAGGAGCATCAGTACGAGAGTGTTCAACTGACATTCCAATTCTGACACAGTTTGCAATCGGGATCAGGAAGGAACTTCTACTGGCTGATAGTACGTTGTCACGATTGTGTTCATTGGGTACGGCTTCGAAGGTGGGTTGACCCGGAGGATTCTACATGTAAGAGAGAGAGAGAGAGAGAGAGAGAGAGAGAGAGAGAGAGAGAGAGAGAGAGAGAGAGAGTCTGTGGGGGTCTCACCTGTAGGACGGTGGCACTGTCGAGGACGTGGAGGTTGGGTCTGGAAGACGCTGGCTTCAGGTAACACTCAGCTGTGGAGCACCTGACCCCGTCCCGGATGGTGTAGCTTGTGGCTGTGAACCCTGTGTTGTGGAGGAACAACACGACACAACATTGAGACTTTTGGCATTACCATAACTCTCTCTCTCTCTCTCTCTCTCTCTCTCTCTCTCTCTCTCTCTCTCTCTCTCTCTCTCTCTCTCTCTCTCGAAGTTCATGTGTCGTGGGTACGCAAGATTTTCGTAACCCAGCGGGTCTGGTTTGCTTACCTATCTGCTGTGGCCCGTTGCTGTCCAGGACTGGGTATCCCATCTCGAGCCCTCCCTGCAGGAAGGCCCGGGTCAGGGGGCCCGCAACGCCCGGGGTCACAGCCAGGGGCCCTCCTCTTCCATGGTACGCCTCTGGCGGACATGACAAACGTCGACAGTTAGGAAGGTCGTGGACGAAAAGAGCGTGAGACGGACGAAGAGGAGGAGGTGGGCCAAGTACAGAGGGAAGGGGGTGGGGGAAGAAGAAATATTATTGGAAGGTGGAGGTTTGTGGACGAAACAAATGCTGGAGGACATGGCAGTACATGGGAAAGACAGATGACACAAGACCTGATGGTCTATGACCAGGTTATCTGCTGGAGGACATGGCAGTACATGGGAAAGACAGATGACACAAGACCTGATGGTCTATGACCAGGTTATCTGCTGGAGGACATGGCAGTACATGGGAAGGGCAGATAACACAAGACCTGATGGTCTGTGACCAGGTTATCTGCTGGAGGACATGGCAGTACATGGGAAGGACAGATAACACAAGACCTGATGGTCTATGACCAGGTTATCTACTGGAGGACATGACAGTACATGGGAAGGACAGATAACACACAAGACCTGATGGTCTATGACCAGGTTATCTACTGGAGGACATGGCAGTACATGGGAGGGACAGATAACAGAACATTACCACAGTGAACAACAGCACGTGAGAATGAATGGGTCACCTGTCTCTCCCAGGCTATGGCCGCGGTAATCCTCAGACTTGACGAAGTACGGGAGCACGGAGAGGTAGTCCCAGCCGGGGTTCCCTAGGGCCTGCCAGTGGTCGTAGTCCCTCCTGTTCCCCCTGGAGTAGATCATGCCGTTGATGGCGGCCGTTCCCCCCAGGACGCGCCCCAGCTGCAGCACCCCCGTCTTCAGGAATGGAAGAAATATGGGTTGACGAACTCCTTTAATGGTGTACACCAAGACAGCAATGAACAGTACTGAAGCCTTTATAAACACCTTTGTTTATTGCCCCAGTTACCTGATCAACGTAGTTCTTGAGGGCGTTCTTCTGCGGGACATAAGTATAGTCCCAGTCGAGGCTGTAGTGGCTGAGGGCGGAGGCGGCCAGACTGATGCCTGGTACATACGTCTCTGGAGGAGGCTTGGGCCCAGCCTCAACCAGCAACACACGCCACCCGCCCACCTCAGACAGCCGGGAGGCCACCACACAACCAGCAGTTCCGCCACCCACTGCAAGCGTGACAAAGTAATGCGTTACCTTTTCGATGGGGGGGGGGGATCGGGGAAAATACCAGCATTATCATTTGTACACATCCTGTCTCCAGTTGTCGTCGCCTGTATGACATAACTAAGCTGCACATACCGCTCATGGGATTACTAAACACTGCATCGTATGCGCGTCGCCCCCCATACATCACATTTTACCCGTTCTTTTAGTGTATTTTTGTCAGTCTCTCTTCACTCATCCTCTCAGTACACCCAGACGATTTTCAGCATATCCGGGTCTACCCTTTCAATCAAGACTTGGCTCACTACACCACCTCTCTGATAATGTCGTTTCACACGAGAACAGTCCATTTCACGGCAGATATCGTCTTCAACATTCATCCTTTTGTTCTTTGCTCTCCAGGCTCATGATTCAAATATGCACAACAACACGGGTTACTTTTATACCTTCTGCACCCATGCATTGTCGCCAGCGTCCGTTAATGTATGCCGCTAGGGTGTTGTCAACTTACCAACGATGAAGTCATACTGAGGTGCAAGAGGTCCGCTCGGTTCATACTGAGGGAATTCGGCCTTATTGAGCAGCAAGCGCAGAACCGGTACGATCAGTCCGGCCGTTAGCGCGGCAACGGACGAGGCTACTACACCGTTGCCAGACACGGGCATGACGGTCCGTTTGATTGGCGGGTCACAGGGAGTTCCACGAAGGCGATAATACTGTCAAAGAGTAAGGGTTGGCTAAGTAGGCGTGAGTGCGAGTAGAAAGGGAGGAGAGTGGGTGATTTCAGCCTCCATATCTGTCTAATGTGTCTCTGTACAGGTGTGGTGAGGACTGATAAACACAATGGTGTAAAAGATGGAGGGGCAAGTCGACAGTCTTGTTGCTGATGAGGGAGGGGAAGGTGAGTGTTGACTTGTGAGGGAAGCCAGACGATGTTTACAGATAAGGACACGGCCCTGGTGGAGGTTGATGTTTGGGAGTAATATAAGGGGTTGAGAAGCCGATCTTACCTCGCCACACCAGGGAACGGAGCGTAGCGAAGCCGATCTTACCTCACGGGAACGTAGCTAGCGTCCTCTCAAAGTCTCGTCCAGACCTCTACTGCCACTCCACCGCCAGCCCAAGCAACGTATCACACACTCCATTTCTTTTTTTATTTTTTCCTATCTCCTGACCTTTCCGGGTACATATCGGGTGTGCACCAGGACGTAGTGTTTTGTATGAACACATCCCTTGAAGACATAGTTTTGTATGTACACATCCTTATAAGATATGTTATATCCTCATACTTTTTTTTTGATAGAGGGCATTTTTTGGGGGCTTTTGTTTTTGTTAGCTGAGACGGCACGGGCAACTGAGGCCCTAACCAAGGCCATGTCATAATTGTTCTCTCTCTCTCTCTCTGTATATATATATATATATATATATATATATATATATATATATATATATATATATATATATATATATATATATCCTAGCTTGAGCCAGGTACCCATTATATCAACCAACCTCTAGGGGTGGATGAACAGCTAGGTTGACTGGGGACCTACTGCAGCAACCAGGAATCGAACCTCTGCGCTCCACCATCATAGATTATACGAAAGAGACCAGGAATATATACATATATAGGAGTGAAAGCATTTGAGGAAAAAAGCAGTTTGAGATGATTAGGTGACAGGTGAATGACTAATATTTCTGTCTTAGTGAAGTCAGTAATAACAAACATGACGATCAGGTATGGAATACAGGAAATCCAAATAGAATTCACTTACAGTCGTCTTTAGATGCTGAGATGGCTGAAAATCCCGTATCACTTGTGAGGTTAGCACGTTTTTGCATGCAAAGTTCTTGCGTCCAGTGTCCCTCATAAAAAACACTTCCGTGCATCTTAAGCCGAGTCATGTTTACCCCTCCCAGTGTGGTTATATTTGCGTACGGTAATTGTACATGTATTTAAGGTAAGGTAAAGTGCCAGACCCAGCTGTGGAGTGTAGAAGACCTCCCAAACCATCGTAAGGTGAAGTGCCAAACCCAGCTGTGGGGTGTAGAAGACCTCCCAAACCATCGTAAGGCAAAGTGCCAAACCCAGCTGTGGGGTGTAGAAGACCTCCCAAACCATCGTAAGGTAAAGTGCCACACCCAGCTGTGGGGTGTAGAAGACCTCCCAAACAATCGTAAGGTAAGGTGCCACACCCAACTGTGTGAGTAGAAGACCTGCCATACCGTCATAAGGTGAGGTAAGGTGCCAGACCCTGCTGTTGGGGTAGAAGACCTCCCAAACCATCTTAGGTAAGGTGCCAAACCCAGCTGTAGGGGTAGAAGACCTCTCAAACCATTTCAAGGTAAGGTGCCAGACCCAGCTGTGGGGGTAGAAGACCTCCCAAACCAATGTAAGGTAAGGTGCCACACCCAGCTGTGGGGGTAGAAGACCTCCCATACCGTCATAAGGTGAGGTAAGGTACCAGAACCTGCTGTGGGGGTAGAAGACCTCCCAAACCATCTTAGGTAAGGTAAGGTGCCAAACCCAGTTGTAGGGGTAGATCTCTCAAACCATTTTATGGTAAGGTGCCAGACCCAGCTGTGGGGGTAGAAGACCTCCCAAACCATTGTAGGGTAAGGTGCCAGAAGACCTCCCATACCACCATAAGGTGAGGTAAGGTGCCAGACCCAACTGTGGGGGTTTAAGACCTCCCAAACTATCTTAGGTAAGGTAAGGTGCCAGACCCAGCTGGGGGGTAGAAGACCTCCCAGACCATTTTAAGGTAAAGTGCCAGACCCAGTTGTGGGGTTAGAAGACCTACCAAACCATCGTAAGGTAAGGTGCCAGACCCAGCTCTGGGAATAGAAGACCTTGCAAACCATCGTAAGGTAAGGTGCCAGACCCAGCTGTGGGGGTAGAAGACCTCCCAAACCATTTTAAGGTAAAGTGCCAGACAGCTGTGGAGGTAGACCTCTCAAACCATCGTAAGGTAAGGTGCCAGACCCAGCTGTGAGGGTAGAGGACCTCCCAAACTATCGTAAGGTAAGGTGCCAGACCCAGCTGTAGGGGTAGAAGACCTCCCAAATCATTTTAAGATAATGTGCCTGTGCACTGTATGACAAGAGAAAGTTCAAATATATGAAGCCCCCACGACTGTAAAAGCACCCTTCCCATCCTGCACACATGATTTTGTATTCCCTAGCCTGAGATAGATACCCATTTTATCGAACAATCCTTTGGGGTGGCTGAACAGCTGGGTTGACTGTGGACCAACTGCCGCAAGCAGGATTCAAACCTATGCGCTCGACCTTTGGAGGCCTGTGAATGCACCATGGTCAGGAATGCTAACCACTTTTCATGTTATTCGTAGATCATCTAACCAGTACATGGTTAGTATACATTGGGTTGCTACTTTGAGCTACCCGGGTGATGTTATGAGAAGGGCAGGGCCCAGGCGTGATGACTGATGGTTGGGTACAGGCCCTACCCATGACATTAGCCAGGACGGCCAGCGCAGCATCCTTTCCTTGTGATCTGCCATTTGGTTCCATGTCTGCTCTCAGACGCCGCTTGTGACTGCTTCATACAATGGATTTTTATATAAATCTTCTCTTTTTGATAATACTATACATATATATATTTATACCTGTTTGTCCACAGGGAAATGATCACGATAAGTTTCCAAGTGCACTTTCATGTAATGATCACATCATCAGGGAATACACAAGGAAGAAATATAACAGTCAGTTATGTAGCTGTGCTGCTATTTGGTAAGTATTTTTTTCTTGTATCTCCCCTGATGTGATCATTACACGAAAGCGCACTTGGGACTTACTGTGTTTCATTTCCCCATGGACAAATAGGACTATACTTGATCACGTGCTCAGTCGTGATCTTTTCCAATATATACATATTTATGTATAATAGCAGTCTTTTCAGTGAATTTTGTATATTACATAATTCTGTTTTAGAATAGAACAGCATTTCAAGGAAAATAAGACCAGTTTTGCATGTGCTTTAATGCAGAAATATTTACATCATGCAAAAAACATCTGGATCTTTCCTGGAAACAGAAGGATATATACCTGACAGAATTATAATGAGGCCAAAGGAAAGTTTAAAGAAAAGTGATATGATATTCCTAGGTTGGAAACCAAAAATGGCTATTAGCAAATTGTAATTGGTTTCAAAATACCAACACATAATAGCTTAATGTCTCAATTATTTTCATTTGAGGAAGACCAGTTCTCAAACTCATATGTATAATATAGGATAATAATCTAGTGTCACAATTGTATCATGTGGTATGTTTTATCAAAACTTGCTTTGTACATGGAGTCGATAAGATGTGCAGATTTTTCATACTGGGTACAATAATATGGCCATTATGGATATTTACAGCTTCAGTATTATTTCTAAAGGTAGACTTTGTTATATAACACAGTAATGCTAGACTAAGTATTCACAAACTAAAGTGTCATGTAGTGAGTTCCAGTGAAGAGTTCGACATAGTTGGGTCTCCTTGGGTGTGGCTGACTACATGGGCTTGTTAGGAGCTCTCCTCCTGTAGCAGTGATGGGTTCCTTTCGATGGTACTCAACAAGGTCACCTGTAAAGTGTTTGAAAGCTAACCTTAATGAATTATCATAAGAACAAGTTGCAATAATGAATTTCATTTTTACATTAGTATGACGAACATTTTGCCCAGTGATGCGTAAATATGCGACCCATCATTAGAAAACTTGTTCCCCAAAATGGACTATATCTTGAACATTTTCAGTTTCTACATCTGAGTTGTCACACTCACTCTTGTATCAAATCAGAAGAGCATTCTTCAAATACTGCTAAGATCAGTGAAAAGCTTTTGTAGCTGGATGCTGCAGAAAGACTGATAATTGGGAATACTTATTTTAAAAAATGAGAACATATGTAAGTAAGTATATGGAAGTGAGCGGGGATGCTGTAAAATGGTTATCACTGGATTATGTACTAAATGATAGGCATGCAAAGGATATGAATAAGCTGCGAGGACAGCTGATAGGGTGTATGATAGGGAAAAAAAAGGATTTTAACTTGACAAGAAAATGTAATTTCACTCAGCAGTTTTTTATGTTATCACCGACTCCCTGCTACTGCACATTAGCCTTCTGGTGTCCCCATTACTGCTGTCATTTATTCAGTTTATTTCTGGTGTTTTTCTCAGAGTAAACCTGAATTTATAGAATATTTGTCTAAACAACTTTTGGAGATATTTATAGTCTTAGCACTCACTTCATCTAACATTAACTCGTTCCAGTGCTCAGCACGCTTATAGAAAAAGAAGTTTTTTCTTATCTGCACATCTTTCAGCTTTGACTTTTATTCCATTTTCCCTTGTAACTGAAGTTTCTTGTATTTCAAAAAGAGGCTCATGATTTATTTTATTGAACTTTTTTGGAATTTTGATAACTTGGATGAAGTCACCATGAAGTGTACGTTTTTAAAGGGAGAAGAAATCCAATCATTGTAGCCTCTCTTCATATGCCAGATTTCTAAGGGATGGGATAAATTTTATCATGCGTCTTTGTACTTACTCCAATTTTGCCTCATCTTTTTTATAGTTTGGGGACCAAAACTGGACTGCATATGCAAGGTGTAGCCTTACTTGAGCATTGTTTCTGTTGTCTTGTACTTTATGTTCCTCGCAATGAAACCTAACATTTGAAACCTAACACCTGAGACTCCGATAGAGATTTGTTGAATATTTTTGTTATGGGGTTGATATGCTGTCTCCTGACCTCCTTTAAAAATCTTAGAGCCAAGTTATCTATGCCGTTGGATTTTTAGGAATTAATTGGTCCAGGTATTTAAGTACTTAAGAGCTTTTTATTTCTTTAACCGTTCAACTTTTCTACATCAGGTCCTTGAAAAATTTTCATTGGTTGCAGTATTCAAGGTGTTTCTTCATTTGTAAATATGGAATTAAAAGAATAGTATAGTATGGTAGCTATTTCCTCAACACCCTGTCTGAATGTAGGCTTTCACCCTAGCTTCATGTATCACAATTACGGTGTTACTACTGTAATCCTGTCATCAATAACAATTAAGTACTTTTGATAAAATACCATTTTGCACTTCTTTCTAGGAATGGTCATGAGGGGCTTTCAGTGTATTTGATTTAACCTTGTCAAGAATTACTTTAAATAGAGAAAAACTAGAATTGATTTTACTATAAACAAACAATTTACTGCCAATTAACTTACTGAGAGTTTCGTGTGATGCCTGGTGTGAACCAAAGAATGTATATTTTCCCGCTGTGACATCAATTAGGTAGTGTCTACAGCGGTCAGCAGCCTTATAGGATATGGCATATCCCCAGATGCGCTCACTCACTCGTACCAGGAAGCTTCCTATAACCACCCCAGCTAGTACTTCTTCTGCCTCTGTTCTGCTGATAATACCTGTTCGGGGAAGTTAAAGATTTAAAACAATGTAATGGAATTTGCTTTAGGTCACATACACTGAAAGCTTTCCATGTCCAGTAACATATACAATGGAAACTAGATACACAAGACAATATAAGACACTCGAACATCTCCCATTATAATGTAAACAGCCGTAATATCCAGTGGTATGTGCAGTATGTCAATTTTATTATTATTAACTCAGGGCCTATTTCTATGAAAGAGTCCATGAGTTAACCAGGACGTTTTCTAAAGGCTGATCTAATTTCAGCAGCATGGATATGGATACTCTTGTGGAGTGAGAATTCCATAAAGCTCAACCCCCAGTACTGTGAAGGATTTAATCAGAAAAACAAAATGTCCACTTCACTGTGATATTTAAGAATTGACATAGAAAAATTACATACACTGGCGAGCAAGCACCATGCAGTAACAAAAAGCCTCACGTAATCTTCCTGTGAATGTTTCTCACATGAAATTATGGAAGAGATGTGTAGAGCCCTCCTGAGGCAAGTGAACTTAGGAAGGGAGGCATAGAGCCCTCATGAAGCAGATGAACTTGGGGGGAGAGGCGTAGAGCCCTCATGAATCAGATGAACTTAGGCTTAAATTCTCTCAAATGATAATTAGATGCTTCAAGATCTTCAGTGTAAGATCCGTCTTTCAGAAGTTTCATATAAGATAAAAAATGCATTTTTTATCAAGCTCAGTCTTCTCAAAAAGACCTGTCCTGGGCAACCCCATCTCACCATGGAGAAAACTCAAGATTTCATAAAGCGAGTCATACCATGGAACCAGGGAGCGATGTGCATGCGGGAAGGGTCCAGACCAGCTCCTCGAGGAAGTTCCTCCTCACGGAACCATGCCACAATTGATGCACGGGAGGGAGGTTTGGGTGGCCGTAATCTCTGTCGTACACACCCGCTGACATGCCCATTCTTGCTTACAGTGGTGGTGGTGCTGCTACCACTGCTGATTTTACTTTGGTTGTTGTTACTGATACTGTTGGGGAGGGAATAATTGGAAATCAGTCTACATATATCTTACATGGGTAGATCAAGTGCATGCAGCCTCTATGTTCACTTCACACACACACACACACACACACACACACACACACACACACACACACACACCCTAAATCCCAAGTCTTATAAGCTGATATATGAAACATGAACCTCTTACTCTTCCACACACAAGAAAAAGACAACATATGTTCATCAAGCTACATAGCTACATACTCTTGTGATACATATGCTCATCAAGCTACATAACTACGTACTCTTCTGATACATATGTTCATCAAGCAACATAGTCATATACTCTTCTGATATGTTCATCAAGCTTCATAGCCACATGCTCTCCTGATACATATGTTCATCAAGCTCCATAGCCACATACTCTTCTGATACATATGTTCATCACGCTACATAGCCACAAACTCCTTTGATACATATGTTCATCATTCTACGTAGCCACATACTCTTCTGATACATATGTTCATCAAGCTACATAGCCACATACTCGTCTGATACAGTCTTGATGTTGCCATTAATATCGCCTCCATTCCCAGTGTGGCCATTAATCCCATTCTTGAGCAGAGTAATATGAGTCAGACCATTCAGGTTTCTGTTGATGGCATGAGTTGGAGTAGTGTGGTGTGAGGCCCGACGATGTTCTTCACGTGCTCTGCGGGCTATCTCTCTAATGCGCCTTTCTGCTTCTTTTGCTTTGCGTTCTGTTGGAAAATTTGAGCACGGCAATATATATCTGATGTAAGCAGTGCACTAATAATGAGCTCAATTATATTTACTCTGTAGGCATGTTAATGGAGATAACTGTAACACTTTCTATGCCAAATGGCTAATTTAAATTTTTGTGTTCCTCTGCAGGAAACAAATTTCTTTTATGGCCACAATATATATCTAAGATGATATTTTGATCTTATTTGATTTTTTATTTTCAAAAATTATAATGTAATTCAAAATTAACAAAAAACCCATTAACAACAACAGACAACAAATTATCACATTGTTAAACGGTGTGCAAGAATTAACAGTAATACTACCTATATACTTACCCTGCTCTTGCCAAGCAATATCCTCTTTTTCATTAGACTGTTTGTTAGCGGCATCAGCGACCTGTTGACGTGCAGCTTCCACCTGACTTCGCAGGTGCTCTAGGATTTCTCTCTGTCTTCGTTTCTTGGCCCGCTCTAAAGTAGCAGTCTTCAAAGCCTCCAGTGAACCCTCAGATAGTTGCTCAAAGCGTCTGATCTGTGCAGCCACCCCAACCTGCTCAGAGGAATTAAAGTAATTACAAAACCTTGCTTTAAGGTACTGTGTGGAACAGTAGCTGAGTTAAGAATGTGATTTTAAAAGTGTCTTTCCATTAACAATTAAATGATATTTTTTCCTTAACTATGGAAGAAGATACTTGCCATATTTGAGGGTGATGAAGGTTCTTGTTTTCTCTCATTTTCATCTTTTTCTATTATGGAGAGAGGTGAAGGAGTCCTGGGAGATGAGGGAGATGATCGTGATGGTGGTGGTGAGGGGGTGAGGGAGGACATGAGGGATGTGGTGGAGGAGATAGAGGAAGGTGGAGACGATTGGCCACTGTGAATATTGGTAGTGCCATTAGTATTTGGGGTGACAACTGGTTGGGTTGAAGACTGTGACTTGGGAATGTGGCTGATGGAGTGCGTCAAAGTGGGCTTAGGTGAGAGGATTGGGGGCTTTGCTGTGGTGGTAGATGTAGAAGCAGGTGGAGGCTTTGCTGCCGTTTCCCATAATGGCATTCCATTCAGCTTCTTCACAGCTGAGCTCTGACTGCTTCCGTATGAAGAGATACTAAAAGCTGGGGGTGATGGGGGCAATGACACGGAAGAATTTGATGACAGTGAAGACAGAGAAGACGATGATGCAGATGATGCCAGAGATAGCTTGGAACTACCAATCCCAGATGATACAAGGGATGGGGCACCATTTGAAACTGGTGTGGTGCTGGTGTTTTGGGCTCCTGGCAAAGAAGATTGTGCAGGGGTAATGTTTGATGGTAGTTTGCACTGACTGGATTCTGCCTCTTCCATGGCCTGTATGTGCCCTTCCATTTCCACTGTTGCTTCTTGCAAGGATCTCACGACTGCTTCCCGAGCTGGATCTCGATCCTGTGAAAAAGATTACTTTATTTTTTCCAACTTGATATGATACATTAGTTTAGTGAGTAACCAGCAATTAGTCCTCTGTGGTGTATCAGTTAGCGTTCCTGACCGTGATTCATTTACAGGCTGCCTTGGTTTGAGTGCATGGGTTTGAATCCTGGTTGGGGCAGTTGGTCCACAATCAACCTAGCTGTTCATCCACCCTTAAGGGGTGGTCAGTATTATGAGTCCCTGGCTCAGGCTAGAGTAAATATAGCATTAATGAGATGGCCTTAATTAGGGCCTTAGTTGCCTGTGCCATCTCGGCTAACATAAATATGAATTACTTCTTCAGACAGGTTACAATTCCTGCTCAGTTGGACAACAGTCATGGGCAACTGTGCCTTTTTAGGTCAGATAGATAATTAAATGATTATGACCCATTCTTAAAGGAATAAAAGGTGTGCCCATTTAAGAAAGAAAAATTATAACAAGTGCAAACAAAGAACTTCGAGGACATTGTCCTCTGATGTATGTGGGTCAAACCTATCTATGACAGGGTGGTTTACCTCTGACCTATATGGGTCAAACTTATCTCTGACAGGGTAGTATACCTCTGACCTTTATGGGTCAGACCTGTCTCTGATAGGGTAGTTTACCTCAGACCTATAAGGGTCAAACCTATCTATGAGAGAGTGATTTACCTCTGACCTGTAAGGGTCAAACCTATCTATGAGTGGTTTACCTCTGAACTATCTGGGTCAAACTTATCTATGACAGGGTGGTGTATCTCTGTCCTGTGTGGGTCATCCGTATCTAAGACAGAGTGGTTTACCACTTGAAGACCCAGTTCAGCAATGTCATGTGTTATATGTGAAGGGAAAATGGTCCATCTATCTACCCTGAGTCTAGAGTGTTGTGCATCACCTATTTATGTGCAAAGTTACAGTGAGATTCAGTTAAGATAGAGTTTGTACGATGGGATAATTCTTACTTCAACATGAATACAGTTTGAGAACAGTATGCATACTACAGTGCATAGTGCATCGGTTTCTCTGCCAGAAAAGCCAATTTTTTACCACTTCCCTCACTGAGTGGTAAATGTAAGGAGTTGCCATGTTAGCTAAAAGAGAACACTAGCCAACAACTTTTGAGATCAGTTTACCTTTTGTGTGTTCCTAGTGGCTTCCTCCTCCATGGCCTCAACAGTCGATCTGCTCAACCGGACCAGCTTATCTAGCTCTTCCTCGGCTGCCCGCCTGCCAAAATTATACATTAGAAAATCACATTGTAACCAAGTTAGATGACTATTGAATGCCTAAGTTCACCCATAATAACAGACTTATAAAAAACTTAATTTCTTCGTAAAAGAAATTAGCAGAATGTGACATGTACATGATGTTAGAACACTCATGAACATCATCTTGTGAACAGAATGATATCACATTTGGTCTCCTAATGATATGCATAAGTCATAGCTCGAAGGATGTACCAAGGGTGGAAGTGTTGGCTGCATTGCAGCCATAGTTGACAGGAATGAAAAAAAAAAGATATTGGTGGAAACATTTGATTAATATCAAAACCATTTTGTGAGGGGACATGACACTGGTGAAAATAAAACTAGAATTATGGGTTATTAGGTAGTTAATTTTTGAATGATGCGTAATACTTGAACAAAGTACAGTTTGATGCATTTGACTTTTACTGGTCTGGTCAAAAATGCATCTTCATAAACACAGCCACTGATAGGAACATTCTGTAGGTGTCTGGCATGTTTATTGGCAACACCAAAACTACAGAAGCCCTTGTGCATATGCAAATTACTTAACTACACATGGGGATAAAGCAGACACATGAATCTCACAAGTGCATCAATATTTATTTTAAAACTATTCAGCTTGTCTGCTACCCTCTCTTATTTTCTTCATGCTGTTCTACACGTCTACTATCCTCTTTTGTTCAAGAGATGTTGAACAAAATATGTTCTCTTGTACCCCCTGTCGGAAGAGTCCTGTTATAAACCATCTTCATCGCCTAGCATTTGGTTGAAATGAATCTGTCAAATACCTTTACCCCTTTGTTAGTGGTTTACGATGTGATTATGTTTCGTTAGTTTTGCGGCATGCACGAACAGTATCAGGAACGTCTTCCTGGCTTAGTGAGTTATTAACACATCCCTGAGGGACACCACCAGCCGTTCTTCCGAAGTTAAAAAAGACAGGTCTGACATGTGTCCCGTTTTTCATTTTTCCTTCTGTATGTTGGTAATTTCGGCTTCACCGACAATTCTTCTGTTGTCGCTGCTTGGAAATTAAGATGTTTTGTGCCAGCCAAACCTGTGAGCGAGGGGGAGTTAGTCGTCTTTTTCCTTCCTTTTGTTTAAAGACCCTGAAGTGTTTTAGCCCCCCCAGACCCACCTAGTACTTGAGAGCACTCTGCCTATCTCTTGGTTTTATAAGATGGTGGTCAGTATATCACATTAGTCCGGTTATATCGCTTACACACATGCTGTGGCCAGCGATATATCATATAAAGGCTGCCTAGGGGAAGCAGTCTGTTGTATGAATGTAGCTTGTCGAATCGTGGTGGGAATTTGTAAATTCATATTAAGAGCACCACGCAGAGATATCTAAACGGTTTAAAGAACAGGTATGAAGTAATGACCCAGTCCAAGAATTGAATGAGAAATAGGTATAGCAAATCTATTCATTTTGTCTGGAGCGAATTTACGAATTTACACTAGTATAGCATACAAAAAGACGTCACCTCTACATTTTTTCTGGAGAATGTATCGTAGAAAATGGCTTAGGTATAACTATTGTAATTGTAGATGTTTTGTTATAGTTTAAATCTTTTAAGTGGGCGATACAGAGTCATATTAATCAGCAGATACTTTATGCTATATGGTAATGTTTCCTGTGGTGGTTTGAAAATCTTATCTTTAGTTTTACAGTCTTACATACTTACACACTCGTGTTATACATATAACATATCACTGTGTGTGTACCAATCCAGTATGGTATAAAAACCAGAGCCAGTTTGAAGTCGGATAATCTATAGTTAGAAATAGGGGATAGGGTATCCCTGGGGATAGGGGAGAAAAAATACTTTCCACGCATTCCCTGCGTGTCGTAGAAGGCGACTAAAAGGGAAGGGAGCGGGTGGCTGGAAATCCTCCCCTCTCGTTTTTTTTTTTTTTTTTTTTTTTTAATTTTCCAAAAGAAGGAACAGAGAAGGGGGCCAGGTGAGGATATTCCCTCAAAGGCCCACTCCTCTGTTCTCAACGCTACCTCGCTAACGCGGGAAATAGCGAATAGTTTGAAAGAAAGAAAAAGAAATATTATGAACAGACCATGTTAATTATTTTGTGCGGAGGAAGATTGAATTATAGTAATATTTGAATCAATTTTAAGACAATGCGAGCTGTCAGTATTTACTGTCTAAAGGTGATCATAGATTCCATTTTAATTTTCCCTTCCCACTCGAGAGCTCAAATAGATAAAGATACTTTTTGGATAAGGTGCGTAAGTCATCCATTTCAAAACAGTGGATATATAGTATACAAGCCGAAATGATCATAATTTTGTGAAATATATTTTAAGTAATGAACATATAAAGTAAAAATGATCACCATGAACTTCAGAAAAAGTATATATAGTCATGGCCGTCGTTGGTACGCTGAAAGTAATGAATTCATGTTTCAGCCCATATCTTCCTTAAGGTCGAAAGAAAGGCGTCCCAGACAGCTACCAGCTGGACGGGCCACTATTCATTCATTCATTCATTCATTCATTCAGAAGCCAACCAGTCCATTGATCACAGCCACCACCGCACACCCGTCCCCTTCTCTTCTAACCCCAGCAGAACCAGTTTGCTGACCCCGAACGGTTTCGCTCATTTCCATCGACCAGAAAATCACTCTCGCGTCTTCTTTATTTGTCTACCTCACCCCCGACGCTGGCTAGCTGGCTGGTGGTCAGATCGGCCCTCCCTAACTTGCTTCTTCGACAAATATAATAAGTTTTTGAAGCATAAGTATTTTCATATTATGATTATGTCCATGATTGAATACATATTTATATACGCGTAAATGTGAAAGGCAAGAGAGGAGTCTACAAAAGTATTAATAAGAGTGCGTTATCATACGTAAATCAAGACGCAATTTATGTATACTCGAGGTGTTAGGACAGATATGTATACAACACCATACAAATGCCTATCGTCCAGGGATTATATTACAACATGCCCCTATCTTGAAATTTGTCTTACGCCATGCGATAACTGGGAGGGCCCGAATATATCGCTACTTGGAGATAACAGATTTGAAGCCCATGATTGTAATAACTAATTCATACTGTAAGGGGGATTGATTTTTAACGGTCGTGGGGCCCCATTACTTGTGTTCTAAAAAAAAAACAAAAGCGTATTGAAATGGTACTTTTCGTAACTCCGTTTACTAAAAATTAACAAACGCATTTCTGGTCCTGGTTCTAATCATGGTGTGGACAGAGGAACAGAGGAATCGTATTTTCTGATCTCGCCATTTCACCTCCCTCTGTTCATACCCCACCCACCCACAAGACCTGACCCAATCCTCATTTCAGTATGAATTTACATATTAGTTTACGTATATCCCACAAGATATTGGTCATGAAAAGTGTAAAATTCAACGGAATAAGCGAGCAGGTGTGGGGCGCTCGAATATTTACCATATTTGGCCGACCGAAGCAGTACAGCTGGAGGGAACGGCTGGAACAAGACGATGCCGGGGGAGGTGACTGGCCATTTAAATAGCCAGTTGACGCTTTCTCACCCCCCAAAAAAATAATTCGAAGTTCCACCCCTCCAGAGACGCAATATGACCACAGACAAACGTTAGATTGACACGTAACCCAACATGTCGAGAAAATGGTAAATATTTACTCTGTATGTCGCAAGAGGATGGAGAAAATGTAAGATAAGGGAAGCAGATGGCGAGGGCTAGGCTTCGAGCCCACTGCCCAAGGCCCAGCCCCCTCCCCCACCTACACACACACACACACACACACACACACTAACAACTTGTGGTGAGGCCAAGATTAGATTTTTTTTCCCTGGTCCATTAATTAACTCTTACAATGCTCACTAGAGGTCGTTAAGCCAATGAAAATATCAACTTTAATGCATTTTTTTGTACGTATGAAAACAGGCAACACGTATGTTCAAATAAAAGTCAGTGTAGAAATACAGATGTAAAATACAGAACAGGTACGCGCAGGTGTAAGTGGTGGGGTTTGTGGAGGTCTTCAAAATCACTGGTGCTGGGGGGGGGGCTACTAGGTGGGATTTCCACAGTGGTTTGGTGCGGGGGAGGCTAGTAGGTGGGACTCCCACAGTGGTGTGGTGCGGGGGAGGCTACTAGGTGGGATTTCCACAGTGGTTTGGTGCGGGGGAGGCTAGTAGGTGGGACTCCCACAGTGGTGTGGTGCGGGGGAGGCTACTAGGTGGGATTTCCACAGTGGTTTGGTGCGGGGGAGGCTACTAGGTGGGATTCCCACAGTGGTGTGGTGCGGGGGAGGCTACTAGGTGGGATTCCCTCAGTGGTGTGGTGCAGGGAAGACAACTAGGTGGGATTCCCACAGTGGTGTGGTGCGGGGGAGGCTACTAAGTGGGATTTCCACAGTGGTGAGGTGCGGGGGAGGTCACTAGGTGGGATTTCCACAGTGGTTTGGTGCGGGGGAGGCCACTAGGTGGGATTGCCACAATGGTTTGGTGCAGGGGAGGCCACTAGGTGGGATTTCCTCAGTGGTTTGGTGCGGGGGAGGCCACTAGGTGGGATTTCCTCGGTGGTTTGGTGCAGGGGAGGCCACTAGGTGGGATTGCCACAGTGGTTTGGTGCAGGGGAGGCCACTAGGTGGGATTGCCACAGTGGTTTGGTGCGGGGGAGGCTACTAGGTGGGATGCCCCCACACCCTGGATGACAGTCGAAACACCACAGGAACACGAGGCGGAGGTGACCTAGGACGAGTGTGAGGTCCTTTCAGCTGAGGCACTAGACTGTGTGGCCCCAGTGGTCTCACAACCCAAGAGGGAGCGGGTCCTGCAGGACCACCCCCCCCCCCCCCCCCAAGCCAGCGCCCTGTGTTGCAGGCATGCCCACCGAGGCCAGGGGGCGCCCAGGCCAGGGCCGCCCGTCGAGCGTGAAGGAATCCTACTGTGTCGATGCCCAGGGAAGCCATTGGAGCCGTAATACAGGTTGTGGCAGTGGTGCATTGCAACACCAAGTGCTGGGTCTCGTCTCACAGTACAGAAACTGGGAGAGAAATGGATGTACGAGGCTAGTCCTCCTTCATTTCCGCTTTATCGCTGGATATTTGCACAACTTTTCCTATACCGGAGATGTTTCCAGTTCCAGAGGGTCGACGAATTAGACTGATGCTAATGAGCGAAACGATCATTTGAACTGCCTTTGGTCCGTCGAAGTCTGAACCAAGTGTTGGGTTAAAACAGTCATAATGAATCGTGCCTAACTCACACGAGGCTACTACACTCTCCGACATTCGACCCCAACTCAAGAATGACATTTGACCCACCGGGTATATTGAAGCTCACCTTAGTAAGAGAGAGGGCGGCGGAGGATGGTATTTACGCTCCTGGCAGGTCCAGGAGCTGGGACACAGAAGAGCCTAGCAGTAGTAGTAGTAGTAGGCATTTACTCACACAGAAGACAGCACCACTCAGTGGCTGATGGCCTGGTGTTTATGTATGTTCAGATTGGAATAAGCCGTTCCTGGAGAGGACATATATATATAAGGAAAGGACACGGTCACAGACAGTCCACTACCATCCTGGGATCTCGGCGGAAAAAAAATTGGAATAATATTAATGATAATTTAAGCAAAGTCGTCTTTCAATTCATCGCCATCTTTTGGGGTAAGTACAAATAATCCTCGTAGTTTTTCTGCAGAAACTTGAAGGAGGAGGTGGAGGAGGAGGAGGAGGAGGAGGAGGAGGAGTGTTTTGAGAATCGAGTGGAGGGATGGGTGGCTGGGTATGGGCACCCAAGAGACCGTCATATATATACACACACACACATACACACCAAGCTGATGCTCTCCAGACCTCACGAGGGCTGCTAGCCCTTACGCTCTCTCCCCTGAGGGCTGCCAGCCCTGACTGACTGACTCACTCACTCCCTCCCCCTCCGAAACCCTCCCTCTAGTCTGCAACACTTCCTTGCCGTCAACGCTTTGGCGCTGAACCACATTGTCTCCCCTGGCGGGGTGCAGGAGCAGTGTTGATAGACATGCGCCATGAGATGCGGGGGGGAGGAGGCAACTGGCTCTCTTTAACTTTGAGAGAGAGAGAGAGAGAGAGAGAGAGAGAGAGAGAGAGAGAGAGAGAGAGAGAGAGAGAGAGAGAGAGAGAGGACGCACAGACGCACAAGAACGTAAACGCACAAATCCATCGTCGCCCCGTCTCGGCCACATTTCCCCCACGTAAGCCTTTCTCGATGTGTATAACAACGACCAAAGAAAAAGAAAAAAAAAGAATATCTCTAAGCGAAGCGAACGATATCAACTATCTGCCTACACACACACACACACACACACACACACACACACACACACACACTCATAAACACTTCCCAGAATCATCGGGAATGTTGAAACTGCATCAAGGGGAGCTGCCGACGCTGTCTCTCTCTCTCTCTCTCTCTCTCTCTCTCTCTCTCTCTCTCTCTCTCTCTCTCTCTCTCTCTCTCTCTCTCTCTCTCTCTCTCTCCGCTAATGTGAGGGAACCTTTCCAGCAAATGTGAGCAGGGACATCTAACACGACACTTCCTTGAGACTTCCTCATGATGAGGTTCACATTAACTCATTCGCTTCCTCCAAGACATGACGGCCTTTCTCACCACGACCCGTCTTAACACACGCGACAGTCCTTTGTTTCTTCAGTGGGTGTCCAGTGTATCATGGGTCATCTTTCCAGTGGGTCTTTGGCGAATAATAGATTACTGTGTTGGTGTGTGATGTGACGTGGGCTGGGCTGGGCCAGCAGGGAGACGATTAAGTAGTTAGGCATTCAACTCTTGTCCATGTGTCCATTTGGAAGATGGGAACACCACAGGTGTGGCTCCTGGAACACCACAGGTGTGGCTCCTGGAACAACCACAGGTGTGGCTCCTGGAACACCACAGGTGTGGCTCCTGGAACACCACAGGTGTGGCTCCTGGAACACCACAGGTGTGGCTCCTGGAACACCACAGGTGTGGCTCCTGGAACACCACAGGTGTGGCTCCTGGAACACCACAGGTGTGGCTCCTGGAACACCACAGGTGTGGCTCCTGGAACACCACAGGTGTGGCTCCTGGAACACCACAGGTGTGGCTCCTGGAACAACCACAGGTGTGGCTCCTGGAACACCACAGGTGTGGCTCCTGGAACACCACAGGTGTGGCTCCTGGAACACCACAGGTGTGGCTCCTGGAACACCACAGTTGTGGCTCCTGGAACACCACAGGTGTGGCTCCTGGAACACCACAGGTGTGGCTCCTGGAACAACCATAGTTGTGGCTCCTGGAACACCACAGGTGTGGCTCCTGGAACACCACAGGTGTGGCTCCTGGAACACCACAGGTGTGGCTCCTGGAACACCACAGTTGTGGCTCCTGGAACACCACAGGTGTGGCTCCTGGAACACCACAGGTGTGGCTCCTGGAACAACCACAGGTGTGGCTCCTGGAACACCACAGGTGTGGCTCCTGGAACACCACAGGTGTGGCTCCTGGAACACCACAGGTGTGGCTCCTGGAACACCACAGGTGTGGCTCCTGGAACACCACAGGTGTGGCTCCTGGAACACCACAGGTGTGGCTCCTGGAACACCACAGTTGTGGCTCCTGGAACACCACAGGTGTAGCTCCTGGAACACCACAGGTGTGGCTCCTGGAACACCACAGGTGTGGCTCCTGGAACACCACAGTTGTGGCTCCTGGAACACCACAGGTGTGGCTCCTGGAACACCACAGGTGTGGCTCCTGGAACACCACAGGTGTGGCTCCTGGAACACCACAGGTGTGGCTCCTGGAACACCACAGGTGTGGCTCCTGGAACACCACAGTTGTGGCTCCTGGAACAACCATAGGTGTGACCTTGATGACCGCCTTTGGTGGATGGTGCGTGTCTTGCCCAGTGTAAGGTGAGTGTATGCTCAACCCTGGGCCACACCATGACTGCCCCTAAACACATACACCAACGCACTTCAGTGTCTCGCTTCCCCACACCGCACACGCACTCTAACCTCCCCACTCCCCCACTCGACGACTGTCCCTAAACATACACCAACGCACTCCACCCCTCTTAACCCCCCCCCCCCCCCCTCACACACACTCACTCTACCTCTCCCCCTCCTTCACCATTATGCAACATGTATTTCCTCCACCATAAACACTTCACAAGGCTCAAGTTTACTAAATAAACAGCCGGCGTCTCTCGTATTCCCCCCACGTCCTTCACAAAAGAAGGGTGATGGCTCGCAGGTTGTGCTGGTGGGGCCTCGTGGCGTATACACAACTGCCATGCTTTTACGTACGAGAGTGTCGCGAGGCACTAACCACGGGGTTTCGAACCTGGGAAGCCAGCTTCATTATCTGTTCCCAGCCACAAGAAGGCAGCGTTCTAGTCCATGAAGGCAGCTTTCTGGCCCTTTTATTCCAGTCCCCACCAGCGCCCACACGTAAGGAGGGTCAGTACAAGTCCTTGTATGACTCTATGCACACAAGGATCACGTATGCATTAAGCGTGTCTGTGTATGGGTCAGAAAGAAGCTAAAGGTGGTCGAAACCATTCGAACTGGTGGTCAGAAACTAATGACCCTAGCCATTCCGTAGGCCCAAAAGGTACAAACAGCTGACCCAATCATCTCACGTAAACTAGCATAATGAACATGGGGTTCTTCATCCCAAGGTTTCAAACGCCCCGATTTTGCAGAGGCGAATCTTGAGGTTAGCACATCCCACGTCCCACACAGCATCATAACAAAAAAACCTAACAAGATAAACCCGTCGTTTAACCCAGGACCTCAAGCGATCGACATTATATTTAAAAGACTCATTAACACATCATCAAGTCCGCCGTGGCCCTGCCGAGTCTGCACAGCACCCGGGTCTCCAAAGCAAACGCCTCCCGCGTCCAGCGCGGACTCTCGCATTACAGGGAGAGTCACTGGGGTTGTAGAGGGAGAAGAGGGTGGAGCTCAAGGCAGGGTAGTACGTGTTGCCAAGTGAGGTGTAGGGAGACTATAAACCTCCCACGCCCGGGGAGGATAAACTAGCGGGCGTGGCGCTTCCATCCTTACCCTCCGCCGGACCCGCCCTCACAACCCACACCGTAACAGAATTCCTTCAGCTGGAAGTGGATTCCTTCGGCTAAAACTAGATTTCCCTCAGCTGGAACCAGAACCTCCCCCACCTCATCCACAAACCAGGCTCCCCTAAGACTGCTCTGCTCATGGCCTGGTTCAATCCAGTGACAGCACGACGCCCCCCTGTGTACCACATTGACCCTTTTCACTCTATCCCGTGCATACCTTTCACCCTCCTGCATGTTTAGGCCCCCGATCAATCAAGACATTTTCTTCTTTCACTCCATCCTTCCATATGCAATTTGGTCTCCCCGTTCTCCTTGTTCCCTCCACTTCAGACACATAGATCTTCTTTGTCAACCTCTCCTCACTCATCCTCTCCGTATGTCTAAACCATTTCAGACGCAAATCTACGTAACCCAACGCCAATTGGCTCGTGCATGATGTGACCAGCAGAGAATGTGTGGGGGAGGGCGTCAAACTGTGTCTCGCCCCACAGGTGGGGACCAAAGTCTACCATGCATAATCCCCAGAGCTCAGGTTGCCAAACGCCTTAGCGAACAGCTACGCCCTGCCCCGCCCTTTCTGTCTGCCAGGTCGTAATATTACCTTTAACCCATCACTAATTACGGTCTAGTTTCCCTCCGGCGTGCTGGCCTGACCAGAGCTGGCGATTACTTTAACAACGAACAATCTCTTGGGGTAACGACTCGCCCGCAGAGGGTGTGTCATGGTGGATGGGGAAGAGAGGCATATAAGTCATGAGCGAGATGCACAACATTCCCGGGAAGAGGGCGCTGGATCTGCAGCTCAACGTGTAACCCTGTAAACCCACAGATCACTGGAGAGAGAGAGAGAGAGAGAGAGAGAGAGAGAGAGAGAGAGAGAGAGAGAGAGAGAGAGTGCGGGGTTGGTAGATTCGCACGACTTGAGAGCTGTCGACACTCCGCCAGCCTTTCGCTGAGGCGAGGCGGGAGATCGGTCCTCGACGCTCGGCATCATCATCTTGTTTCTGGTGAATGCCAATCGCTATTTCCCCCCCCCCCCTCGTTTTCTTATATGTCCGATAGATAAGATTATCAGTTATCTTTTGTTTTTCTTCCAATGAATAGATCGTCTATCGCAGGGGAACCGTAGTTCACATGGCGTTGCATGATTTCCAGCCGACATTGGCGTCGGGATCCGGTATTTGTGGATGGGCTCAATTAATCGCGATTAATCAGATGCATCCTACGCCCATACTGTGATGGAGATATCTCACGACCTACGCAAGGCATAGTGGTACACACACACACACACACACACACACACACACACACACACACGGACGCAGGTAATAATAAATCACTACCAGATATGCCTCTATACTTGCCGTGTTTGTGCTCCACCCATCTTGTCTCTGTATATCTTGGGTCCAGATTAATAGCTCGCGTGTGTGTGTATGCGCACATATCCATATACGTACGACAGACATTAAAAAGAATACGAATAATATATATATATATATATATATATATATATATATATATATATATATATATATATATATATATATATATATATATATATATAGTTGACTGGTCCTTTGACCTGATTCTTATGGATAAACAGGTCGTAAGTCGTACCGTCGAGCTCAAAGGCCGTACTGTCGTGCTCAAGGGCCTTACCGTTGTGCTCAAGGGCCGTGTCGTCGTGCTCAAGGGCCGTACAGTCGTGCTCAAGGGCCGTACCGTCGTGGTCAAACAAGCTAAACAAGGAAAGTCTTGGAGGGGAGGGTTGGGGGTGTCTGTCTTCAGCCCCACAGCCCGTGCTGGGGCTAGGATGGTGGGCTGAGTCGTTGGTTCACCGAGCTGGTGGACTCCGCAGCCTGCAGGCCCACATTACACCCCCCCCAGAAGCCAGGCTGGTCTGGTACACTCGTATACATTTACATGTGTTGCTCGCAGGGCTATTGTGTATATAATGAACATCTGGGAAATAAGATTGAAATGGTTGGCCTTTGCGGCGAAGTACCAGATGGTTGGCGACTGTGTCAAACGTCTACAGGAAAATGACAAGGGGTCTTGTTGTCCAGAGGCCCCGAGCTAGAGGTGTGTGTGTGTGTGTGTGTGTGTGTGTGTGTGTGTGTGTGTGTGTGTGTGTGGTGGGTGGGGGGGTGCGTCCGGCAACAGCCCCTCCTCAGCCAACCACAGGCATTGAATACACACCCAAGCATCTCTCTACCCATACAAGGTGGCAGAGGGGGGGTTACGACCGACGTAAACTTACCCCACAGGTGTGTGTGTGTGTGTGTGTGTGGCATTAGGGGGGCGTCTCACAGTTAACCCACCCTATAAATGGTGGCTGAAGCCTTGCTCCTAAACCCACCTGACATCCACTGTATCTAGACCCGACACACGACGGGGGAGGTCTTGCGGGCTTGTTACTACGTCAAGCACAGAAGTTGACGCCAGGGAAGAATGGAGGCGCTCCTCTCTCTCTCTCTCTCTCTCTCTCTCTCTCTCTCTCTCTCTCTCTCTCTCTCTCTCTCTCTCTCTCTCTCTCTCTCTCTCTCTTCGAGATTTCCCCGAGCGGCGGAGGGATTCGGACGACGGCGTCGGAGTGAGGGACGCAGAGTCGGAACGACCCCAAAGTTGGTAGTACGATCTCTTTTTTTGGTTGGTCTTGCGACGGAAGGGTTGCTGTGGTTTGATCCACGGGCTACACAGTGGTTCGGTTTGTGGTTTTTATGGTCATGCGACGCCGCCAAGCCCAGAAGGCGCGGGGGGGGGGATGATTAACTCTATGGCTTCAAAAGTACGACGACCCTTGAGGATGCGACGCATGACGTAGTCCACCATACACAAGGATCGTAAGAAAAAATCGTGCTCAAGGGTCGTACCGTCGTGTGCTCACAGGTCGTGCTCAGGGGTCGTACCACCGTCTTGCTCTGGGGTCGTACCACCGTCTTAAGAGATCCCAACAGAGCCACTAGCTACGACCATTGTCGTTTCGTCAGCGTCACCCGCTGTGTCCAACGTGGGCCAATACTGGCCCATCCCTCAACCACGCGAGGTCGCCTTTGATCCTTATTTACGATGGGCCGTTGTGGTCCATCTACGGCGCGCGCGCGGAGCAGGAGGCAAGTAACACAGGAGGTACACTGCCTTCCTTCGCTCCTGGCCTCGACAAAGGTTGATGCCACAGGGAATATTCTCGTCTTCATGACCTTGCCATCAGGCGGAGGCACCATATTAGCAGTTGCCTGCATGAAAGCTTGGGGGGGGGGTTCTCTTACGTAATCAGCAGCAAGACAACAGCTTATATCATCAGTAACTGAATTAATCGCATGAGCTTCAAGTCAGACCCCGGCTTTTATCAACACAACAGTGAATCCGTATTTCACAAACGTACTTCGAAAATTGATGTCTTGGATGGACCAGCTGATAACATGCAATGCAATCGACTTACAAAAGACGGAATTGAACTCCAAACACTGATGTAAGTGCTCAAGCCATATGGCCTCTCACGGCCCCTTTAAGTACTTGAGTAAACATGTCAGCCGTATGAAGCTAAGCTCAGCATTAGAGGCCATTTAGAAACGTATTTACAAGAACGACAATTGATCATTATATGATTCAATACCAGTGCCAGTTTGTTAACTATTTAATACCAATGCCAGTTTGTTAACTGTGTATAAACCACAGGTGAGTTGAACACAGGCCTGAGTAAACTGTCTAGCTGAGGGGCATAACGTCTTCTTCAAACACCTGCACAGCACAGCCTCCCCCAGCGAGAAGGTGGGTGTTGCAGCACTCGACCCTACCTCCCTCCACACCAAGAAGGTGGGTATTGTAACACTCCTCTAGCCTCCCCCAGCAAGAAGGTGCGTGTTGCAACACTCGACCCAGCCCCCCACAGCAGATATTGAGTGTACTAACACTCGACCCAGCCCCCCACAGCAGATATTGAGTGTACTAACACTCAAGTTAGCCTCCCCACACCTGTGAACACAGGAGTAACCTATACATACTTGAGGAAGTCGGCCTCGAGGTCGGCCTGACGCTTGGCCCGCTCCTCGAGGATGGTGTCGACGTCGTCCTTGACGGAGGCATCCCCCAGCACCACCACCACGGGCTCCCCGTCAACGCCGACCAGGAAAGTCACTTTCTTCCCGCCTGAAACGAAGGGAAAAAAAATATCATTTATTTCCCGACCTTCTCGTTCTGTTTCTGACCAAGAGACACACTTTACAAACCCAACAGAAACAGTAAAGCAAGTTTTATCAGCATCCTGAAAGAACAAAGGAAATAAAATATACGTAAATTATTATATTTTCATGCATCTACAGCGACCAGGGTCTACATTCAGCATTCGGGGCGTGAACCATATGTTCCGATGCGTCATAATTCACAATTGACCATTCCCTCCCGAAGCACACGACCAAGTCCCGTGACAGGCCGCTGGAAGGGCCGCCCAGCTGCAGGACACGCTCTGGAGTCCTGTAGCTCGTCACTGGAAGGCCACCCTACTTCCAGGACACGCTCTCAAGCCCTGAGGCAGGTCGCTCCAAGAGAGACACTCTGAAGTACTGTAGCTCGTCACTGGAA
This sequence comes from Panulirus ornatus, assembly GCF_036320965.1. Lineage (NCBI taxonomy): Eukaryota > Metazoa > Arthropoda > Malacostraca > Decapoda > Palinuridae > Panulirus > Panulirus ornatus. The sequence goes on from NC_092274.1 coordinate 1,943,086, forward strand.
GGCCGCTCCCGCCACCATCAGGGTGTGACCCTCCTTCCCCCGTTGGCTAGACACCTGGAAAGCATAAAACCTCCCAACTCCTTCCCTCCCTCACCAGCCACGATTATAACGGCTGGAATGGTAAGGCCAGCCAGCGTCGCACATCGTCCGCTGCGTCCCCCATCTTGGACAGAGGACGTGGACGACTCGTACACCCTCGTTGCGTCTCCGTCTTTCCATGCGGCAACCACGCCCACCTTACCTACCTGGAGCTATCTGTTCCTCCTCAAGAATTAAAGGTGGGAGAGTGGGGGACCCCGCGGGGCGCCCCCTTCCTCGATAATGACCGTTCATTAAAGTGGTATTACAAGTGGTGCAAAATACTTAAAATCACGGGCAAGAGGGCGCGGGGCCGATCATGCGGGAGAACGCGTGCTGACAACCCCCTCACGTCTTTAGGGCCTCGTCAGACGAAACATCAGCAAGGCTATAATCATCCGGACTCTGCCATCCCCACCCCTCTCGCCCCACACACTCGGGAGCTCCCCCTGTATCATCCCACACAACAACAACAAGTTGTGGTCTTCCTTGGGCTCTCCTCCTCCTCTCGCTCCTTACCTTCCGGAGCGCGCCCCTCTCCTGTCTAACATCCCACACAACACGAACAGGGTTGTGATCATCCAAACCCGCTCCCCGCCCCTCCTATATCACCCCCCACTCACACAACACATTCTCCAGGTATTACTCCATCTGGCAGAGAGACTCGTTCGTGTTTACGTCTTGAGTCTTAAACATTCGCTGATTCCACTGTAAACGCGTCTCATTACCGTGACTCATCTGCGAAAGCTCTGGGGTTTAAGGAGAGGTACACCCGTAATGCAGGGTTTCGAACCCTCGCCTCAGAAGACAGTGGTAATGCCGGGTCTCGAAGCCATGTGCCTTCAGCGGCCGAACCTAACTGCCGTACACACCCAACCTAACCACACAACCAATTGTCGTCTTGTTACGTGACCTGACCTCAGTTGTTGTGATCATGTTGGGTCACGGAACGGGTACGGGACCAGTCACATGTTTGGTCCCGTGGTTCATATTCTGATGAAAAGAAACATTCTAAACTTCTCACAGATATTTTCGACATGATCAAATATATATGAAGGGAAAGATGAGACGTTGGCTGGCAAATAGCAATGCACAAGAGGATATGAAACCGTTTTTTCGCACAAGACATGATATCGTAGTGTGAATACTCGATGATCCTTGATATTGTCATTTTGCAGTGGCTGAAAAATCCCTAAAATCCAGTGTTCAGAACAAAGAAAAACTTTCCCTTTAATGCCTTAAATCCAGAGTTCAAAACATAGAAAAACTTCCCTTAAATCCAGAGTTCAGAACATAGAAAAACTTCCCTTAAATCCAGAGTTCAAAACATAGAAAAACTTCCCTTTAATTCCTTAAATCCAGAGTTCAAAACATAGGAAAACTTCCCTTTAATGCCTTAAATCCAGAGTTCAAAACATAGAAGAACGTCCCTTTATTTCTTAAATGATTAATATCATATAATACCACTCTTGTATCCACCTACTGAGACTCCAACTGGAAGACAAGATTGTAGGATCCCCGCGGGTCACTTCTCGCTGGACGCGGCACTGTGCTCCTTGTCTATTTACTCTTGAGAATACAATCTATTAAACCTACTCTTTAAGATTCTGCTGGACCAGTTACCGTCTTGAGGGTCAACAAGGACAAACCAGCAAAGGCCATCACAGGTTAGTACAAGCCTGGCACACCGCCCGTGCCGAAAACTAAGTCACGCGGTGCTATGCTTAAGCGTAGGGAGAGGGGCGTGTGGTGGCTGTGAAGAGCCATGTGAGTGAGCGACAGTTTCGAACAGTCGGCTAACTTTCTCCGTAATGGCGAGTTCTGCACACACGGGGTTGGGAAAGTGCTCTCTGCCACCAAGATAACACACGTTGCGGCGTGGCGTTCACGGCTCCTGGGCTGCAGTTCGTACACTAAACTATTATCATTCTTATCAGTAGAAGTCGTAGTAGGAGTAATTGGGCAATTCCAAGTCGTAATATGACGTTAGCAGGTATGATAGTGCCATGCAGCTTTGCGGTACAAGTAGGGGCCATTGCCCTTCGGGCTTGGGAGGTGTGGTTTCCTACGTGTGATCAAAGGAGATAGTGAGCGATAAGGCGGGTCACGTGCCAGCTCCCCGGCGCCGATAACACCAACGACGGTACGTTGATATGGCGCACCGCTTCTGAACTCTGGTTAACGACGGCCCGTCCACTACACAGGCCAGAACCTACGCCACCTCTCTCTCTCTCTCTCTCTCTCTCTCTCTCTCTCTCTCTCTCTCTCTCTCTCTCTCTCTCTCTCTCTCTCTCTCTGCACACCCGGGCGATGATAGCCCTGGATGACCTTAGATAAACCCCCTTGCGATTGGCGGTAGTCATGACTCGACCATCTGTTCGATAAGAACACCTCCCTCCCACCTCCAGTACGCTGACTGTAGGCAACAACCCCCAGGAACCCTGCTCAGCTAAGTGTACATTGCAGTGCATTCCGGCCGAGCACCGCGGCGCGTCGGCACATTACCCCCGCCCGCACAGACAAAAAGCATCTTTGCGGCACACTGAGATGGGCCCCTCAGTGTGTCGGGGGGGAAACACACCACACAGGTGTGGTGGAGTTGGTGTCCGTCGCTACCACCACACAAGGGTGTCAGGAATCACCTGGGGCACCCACAGGACGCCGTCTTCCACATCATCCCTTCACCTCAAGCTCTGTGGGTCTACGAAAGTCAGTAGTCCTGCAGGGGCTCCGACCATTACATAAACAGGACTGTATACGACGGCACAGGCTTCAGAACCTTGCTGTATCGAGTGACCTACGACCTCACACGAAATACAGAAGGAATTCAAACATCGACAGATCACTGGGTGTCCTTTCGAGGGCGTCTGTGATAGTGAGAGAGACTGAGACACTCACAGAAGAGTGTGGTAAAAGTGAGAAGGTATGCAGTTCATCTGCCATTCAGAAAACCCTTGCGAATTATCAGTGTAACAGTTTTAAGAGTCCAGTGTGTATTGAGAACTATGGTCACACACACTCACACAGTCAGCCAGCGCGTCTTGAACCAGAGGAGCGACGTGATGGGAATGGAACTCGAGAGCGACGGCTTCCACAGACCCAGATCCATAATTGTTCTCGTCGACATGGTAGGAGAGGCCGCCCGGTTAGGCACCTCACCACCACTTGTTGGTTAACTTGTGGGGTGTAGACAAGGGACCAAAACGCCGTCAGGTCTGGTTCAGGAAGGATTGGCCCGTTGAACCAGGAAAGGGGTAGGATCAAGCGAAGGTGGAGTCAGGAAGGGGGTAGGATCAAGCGAAGGTGGAGTCAGGAAGGGGGTAGGATCAAGCGAAGGTGGAGTCAGGAAGGGGATAGGATCAAGCGAAGGTGGAGCCAGGAAGGGGGTAGGATCAAGCGAAGGTGGAGCCAGGAAGGGGGTAGGATCAAGCGAAGGTGGAGCCAGGAAGGGGATAGGATCAAGCGAAGGTGGAGTCAGGAAGGGGGTAGGATCAAGCGAAGGTGGAGCCAGGAAGGGGATAGGATCAAGCGAAGGTGGAGTCAGGAAGGGGATAGGATCAAGCGAAGGTGGAGCCAGGAAGGGGGTAGGATCAAGCGAAGGTGGAGCCAGGAAGGGGATAGAGTCAGGCAGGGGGGTTAGAACCTTAAAGGGGCACAACCAGGTAGATTGGAGGAGGGGACTGTACAGGGTTAACCAAACAGGAAAGCCATCCATAGGGTCGATAATAGTGTTGTCAGTGTACAACAGTACTTTGCTAAGGGGGTTAAATGCCCGGGTACAGTAATGCTAGACCCTGGCGACCGTGTGGAACCAACGCCACCAGCGATGAAGTCACCAACGTACTCTTCAAAAAAAAACCTTCAAGAACCATTTGAGGTGTCCAGACACAGGGGGAACAAGATATATTAATATCTTTCTCTACATACCAGGTGTGTACAGGGAGCCACTTTTATCCAGATGAGACGAATCTCTTTCATAATCCTGTTGGCCTCACAAGAGACGTCTGGCAGTTGGGATCATGAGTGGCATGAGGACACATAATGGGGAGGAGGGACGCTGGTGGTCAGTGACGAGAGGGTCGGTCATCTGCCGTCATGTAGCGGCAGTTTGCGGGACTGAGATTCGAACCCCTGGAGGAGGTCTTGTTACGTAAACACACGTACCTGAGGTCAAAGAGAGGTGGCGTGGCCTTACCTTTCCCTGAGAAAGGTGCACCCCCCCCCTAAAAAGCAGTAGAAGAAAAAAGATAGCAAAGCAAAGTCTCTCTCTCTCTCTCTCTCTCTCTCTCTCTCTCTCTCTCTCTCTCTCTCTCTCTCTCTCTCTCTCTCTCTCTCTCTCTGAAAAGTGGCAGAGAGAGAGAGGGGGGGGGGAAAATACCTTGCAGGACTAATACCCCTAAATGGAAAGTTTTAGAGAAAAGTCAGACGTTTCGAATGAACGTGAACACATACATCTTCCATCCCATCGAAGACATATTCGTCCCTTCACCTTGATATTTTTTTTCCAATATAAAGATAATGGTGAAGATAAGAAGACATTCGTCCCTCACGGTTTCTGTAGGAAAGAGAAATGGTTGGGATGAACTTCGTGTCAGCTCCAGCCTCACGACTGACGTGGTGGTGGGCAGTTGGTTACCCCCGGCCTCAGCCGCCACTTTCCCAGTAACGCTTGACTAAACCCGAGGTCAGGTCAAACACCCCCCTACCCGGGGCCTCTCCTGGGCGCACCCCGCCTCACACAGATGGTTCTGAAGCCTTTTCGTACAGCTGGTGGGATGGGGATCCTCTTGGTCATTCAGATGGCGCGTCCAGACACCGACCACCTAAAAAAGGTGCTTCAACCTTAGCCAGGCACCGACCAGCTTCATTAAGTTTCGTCCCGTCGTCTCATTAATGCACGGACGAGGTGTACGATAAGATGGCTAATGGAACCGAGGACCTGCTCCTACGAGGACATCACCTTCAGAAGTGCCAGGTATTTCCTGGGTGTTACCCACAACTTTAAGGGACTCGCGCAAGTTGGCTTTCAGAAGCCACCACAACTTGGGATGGCGTCACGAAGCATTACGTTCCTCATGCAGGACTGGGAGAGCCCTTAGTGTTGTGTGGTCAGGGTATTGGCCAGCAGACACTGGCTCGGCGCCCTTTAGCCCTAAGGGCTCTGCTGGTCAAGGTGATAGCTCGCTGACATTGGTCCTCAAGCCCTCAGGGATGAGGTGATGTGAGTTGTCGCTGCTGGTCCAGTCTGCCGGAACACAGCTTCTTCTGTTACGTGTACCTGCCCCCCCTCTCCTGACCTGTGACCTAAGACCTTAGACCTGCCTCCAGGTTGCCCTAGGCTTGCATCAGCCCTGGAAGCTCCTCCCGGGCTGCCCTATATACTAGAGAGCCCTAGACCTGCTCCTAGGCTACCGTAGGCAGATCATGGCCTGTCTAGGGCCAGCCTAGACAGGCCAAGTTTAGTGATGGGTCCTAGGGAATCGCCCACCCTGAACCTGGTGTCTTGCTTGATCTATATTTCAGCACTTCAGATCACCCTAGAAGCACCTCACATACCTCAGATCATCCCAGAAGCACCTCACATACCCCAGATCACCCCAGAAGCACCTCACATACCCCAGATCACCCTAGAAGCACCTCACATACCCCAGATGCACCTCACATACCCCAGATCACTCCAGAAGCACCTCACATACCCCAGATCGCCCAGGAAGCACCCTAACCCACCCCAGATAGACTGGCAAGCACCCTACCCACCCCAGATAGACCCACAAGCACCCCACCCACCCCAGATAGACCCACAACCACCCTACCCCGAACCCCCAGATAGCCTCACAAGCAGAAGCTCTCTCCGCCACAACCATTAGCGTTTCGGGAGGAATTAGTAGTCCAGGCGGGCGAGCGGCCACGTCTCTTCCATATTAGTAGAACCATTTTGCTTTGTGAGGGCGGTGGTACCTTACCCCCTGGGGCTCTGCCCGACGCTTATGGTGGCCCCCTCTACCACACACACACACACACACACACACACACACACACACACACACACACACATGGAATAAAGAATAACTCAGCATAAACTCAAATTGTATGAGAGAGAGAGAGAGAGAGAGAGAGAGAGAGAGAGAGAGAGAGAGAGAGAGAGAGGCAGGCATGATTTGCAGAGCCACTGGAAAAGGCAATCATGAGGCGAGTGGATGAGATGACCAAATAGAGAAAGTGTGTGTGAGGGAGAGAAAGAGTTAAGGGGTGGGGGCTTGGCCCCTACATGGGCCTACAATGAAAGAGGTTAAGCGGGACGAATATTCTGTATATATATATATATATATATATATATATATATATATATATATATATATATATATATATATACACGAGTCTTGAGGAACGAGAGAGTGATAATGATAACACACAGTGGGACTGGAGCACGAGAAAGTGACATCCCCCAAGACACATCTGACGTCATTGTGGACACAGCAGACGTCACCCGAGACACAGCTGACGTCACCCAAGGCACAGCTGACTTCACAGTGTCCAGTATTTCCGGCTGACCTCGGCGTCCGGCGGGAAGCTTATAGATAACCGTGACATCACCGTACGTGTTCACATACGTACGGACGTACGTGGGTATATAGAGGTGAAATCTGTCAAGCGTTGACTACTGGGACGTTGTTATTTGCAGATGACACGGTTGTGGTGCACTGTTGGTGGGGGAGGGGGGTGGGGGGGCATGTGTAAAAGGTCCAGTTGGTTGGGGTGGGGGGGGGGGCGGTCCCCCCTCTTTATGTAGACACAAGGTCGTTTGTTGGTTCCACATTTACATGGGCCAGGTGCCCCAAGCGTATGTATGGTCGTTGTGTATTTAGGTTGCCAGTGTGTATTGGCCAACGTCCTGGGACACAGCTGGGAGTGATCCAGGTCCCAGACCCCCCACCAGCCAGCGGGAGCGCAGGCCACGGTGGAGGATGGTGTGTGTGGAGGGTGGATGATGAGGCAATGTGGAGGAAATCTAAACATTCCAAGACGTTCTTCCTCCTCCTCCTCCTCCTCCTCCTCCTCCTCCTCTTCATAAATCAGAGCGTGGCGCGTGGAAGCAGCAACAACGCTAGCGTTCCCTCGACGAAATGTGAGAGAGGGGAAAGAGAGAGAAGAAAAAGAGAGTTGTGCAGATGGTGGGTGAGGGGGGGGTCAGAGCGGGCCGGAACGCTGAGAGGATGAGTGAAAGTCCACGATGCTTTGGGAGCGTGAGTACCGCACCTGACGGGGTCCTGCCCGCTCCCTAGCACCCGCTCCCTCAGGCGCGGAGGACGTGTCCCCACCCGGGGTCCTCCTACCCACAACATCCCCCCCACCCCCGCTCGTGCAGTACATAACACCTCAGCAACACCAGATTGCAACACTTCGCAACACAGTCACTCAAGACAACCCCAGACTATAACACTACGCAACACAGACACTCAAAACAACCCCAGACTATAACACTACACAACACAGCCACTCAAAACAACCCCAGACTATAACACTACACAACACAGTCACTCAAAACAACCCCAGACTATAACACTACACAACACAGCCACTCAAAACAACCCCAGACTATAACACTACGCAAGACAACCCCAGACTATAACACTACACAACACACGCTCTCGTGGCAACACTTCGCTAAAGATGTCCTAAATACCAGTATATCAGTCAAGGTTTTGAGAAACTAGTGTGTGTGTGTGTGTGTCTGAACTTACCATTGGGGTCAGTCTCCCACACAAACTCCATAGAGGGTACGGAGAATCGAACCTTGGACACCCCCGTCACTCCGGGGCTTCCCAGGTCACCACCGCCGCCCTTCACCACGCCCACGCCCTTCTCCACGCCCATGCCGCCCTCCACGCCCAGGCTACACGCCCGCACCTTCATATTCTGAGACCAGTGTTCCCAAAATGCGTAGGGGGTGGTCGCTGGCTAGCGTCACAGCCATGCGTCACATCCGTGTGTCACATCAGCCATGCGTCACATCTCGGGCCAAGGAGGAGAGCTTCAGGGAGCCGCCATCTTTGGAACCACGGTTCTCTGTTTTCTATGAGGTTCACTTCCAAGTTCTGTTTTCTATGAGGTTCACTTCCAAGTTCTGTTTTCTATGAGGTTCACTTCCAAGTTCTCTGTTTTCTGTATGGCTCACTTCCAAATTCTCTGTTTTCTATAAGGCTCACTCCCCAAGTTCTCTGTTTTCTATAAGGCTTCAATGAGGTTCACTTCCAGGGTCTCTGTTTTCTATAAGCCTCAGTTCCAAGTTCTCTGTTTTCTGTGAGCCTCACTTCCGAGTACTCTGTTCACTATAAGCCTCACTTCCAGCCTCTGTTTTCTATGAGGCTCAATTCCAAATCCTCCGTTTTTCCTTCCTAAGCCTCACTCACAGCGGCTGTAATTACGTGTATTCATATAATTACACGTAACTACCTTGCTGGAATCAGTTTCACTGTGTAAGAAATCGTAATCACACTTGTGGCCTGTGTAATTTTCCTTATATTTAACCCAAATAATATAGGTAACTCTCGACTACATGTATATATATATATATGATCTTATACCACGATGTCAAATGAGCTTCGTATAAATAATGAGGCGAGTCACCCTGAGATAACGTTATGTTGTCATAGAAGTCGTTTGTCGAATGAGCGTTCGTGTCCAGAAAGGGGGGGAGGGGGGCTAGACAATTCAGCGTGCCATGGCTGTCCACAGTCATTAGTTATATCCCTTGGTCCGCCCAAACACCAATCCGTTCGGGTAGTCACTTGTTTACCAAGTGGCGTCCTACCTACTACGTCTCTTCGTTGTATGTCAACTGATTGTGATATTTCCATCTTGTATCTTCCCTGATGATGTGATGATTGTACGAATGTGCACTTGGGAACTTATCATGTTTAATTTCCCCGTGGACTCAGAAATATATATATATATATATATATATATATATATATATATATATATATATATATATATATATATATATATATATATACAGTTTGTACAATCATCCCGTGAGATACAAGAACCTCAAAAGTATTTTGGACATATGTAATCTTAGAACACCATTCTTGCTCTCGATCCCATCGTAAAAAAGAGCCAAATATTAACATTAAGAATTGTCTCTATCTTACAAGAGGAGATTGTACAGTTCACTTGGCCAATCTTTAAATATGGATAGTGGTATGTTGGACGGGGTTGTCCCCTGGTAACAGTGTGTGTGTGTGTGTGTGTGTGTGTGTGTGTGTGTGTGTGTGTGTGTGTGTGCTCCTTGACCTTAAGATAATTATGCAAATTCCACACAACCACAAGAACGACAATAATCCAACCAAAGCCTTTCAAATGTACCGCAGGATCGCGTCCAAACCCCAGTTCACAAACACGCACGTCGGTACAAACATCCTTTGCTTTCCCGTATGTAAATCGCTTCACCAAACGCCGACCCTACACTGACGTAAAGCTTATACCGTCCTGACATAGAGGCGTTAAAACTGTCGTCCAGGAGCGTTCGCAGGTGCTTAATAAATTCGAAAGTTGTGCCATGTGTGTGGGTGGTTGGGTGGCGAGACCCGGCAACCATGGCAGCTGCCCCGGGGGCCCCTGGACCATTCATACCCTTGTCAACACCGTCCGACCTCTCACATCTACACTATCTGCATATAACAGCCAGCCTCCCTGTTTCCCCCCCACGAGTTATCTAAACTACACTCGCGTTCCCCCGATCAAACACACACAGGTGTAGCTTATTGTATTCATATTAAACTGTCAGAACTCTGGTATATTATCAGGTACGCAATTCTGTCGTTTTTTGTTTCGACCTGGAAGAACACGTGACGCGTAGTACCTTCGTATACACTGAGGTATTTGTGTACTGAAGTACAGCTGTGTATAGGATATGGCATGTCTCTAACCCCGTGATCCGTCGTGCCCACGAGACACCACGGGTTTTCAGCACCACCCTATTACCGGAGACGCACAATATTTGCATAATGGGCACGTAAAGGAATTCCAGAAATTGGGATCCTCCGGGCCCATTACATGAGACGCGCCCACCATGTTACGGGGATACGCCCCTCGGGTGGGGTAAAATGGGCAGAGTCCATTAGCGTACTGGGGGCGTGGGGTGGGGGGGAGTCGCCTCCTGTGTTACAACCGGACGCAACTATGTATGTCTTTACGAACAGAACAACGTCATTCAGTGTGGTGCTCAACTGCCCATAATCCCACTAGAGACAGAGGGTTTGTCTTGAATGACCTGGCGAGGTCAAAGGTCAGGCAGTTAGGGAAGCCAAAAAGACTTCCAATATATTCACAGAACATGGCGTTCTAAGGAGACACGTTTCATTGATAAGCTGTTGATACGGTCGCCCAGGGTCGAGCGCACAGGTTCGAATCCTGGTTGCGGCTGTCGGTCCACAGTCGACCCAGCTGTTCATCTGCAATTAAGGGCTGGTAGGTTAAATGGATACCTGGCTCAAGCTAGGATATATGTACTGGGCGGATCCAGGGCCACTTTGGCAGACCCTAGGGCCACTGTGGCGGACCCCAGGGCCACTGTGGCGGACCCCAGGGCCACTGTGGCGGACCCCAGGGCCACAGTGGCGGTCTCCAGGGCCACAGTGGCGGTCCCCAGGGCCACAGTGGCGGTCCCCAGGGCCACTGTGGCGGTCCCCAGGGGCCACTGTGAAGGTCGCGGCTGCGGTACCCTCAGACAGGACACGCCCTGGGTGGCGAAATACCAACAATTTCCGGGGGGGAGGGGAGGGGAGGGGGGGATGGTTTACCTGGTCCAACGGCGGGTGGGAGGAGCCACCTGGTCACTAGTGAACTACCTGTAGGATAAACAGGTCCGAGGACCAGGCCAGGCCGACGTTGGAGACTAGGACAGTGTGACCTGGAAATCTAGAGGGAGCGATGCACACCCGGGTTCGATTCCCCCCTTTTTCGGGTCGTTTTCTGAAAGCGTCCACGGTAGGGATGAACTATATATAGAAGCCTTGTATCATCGTTACGACCACTTTGACATTACGGCACGACCCCCCCTTGAGCACGACAACACGACCCCTTAGGGTATGATGGCTCGGCCTCTGACCTGACCCCTTAAGGATCAGGGTCACAGCTGGCCCTTGGGCCTTACGACCTAAGCCGTCCCCAAAGGGTTTAATGCAGTGGATGTTGAACTCCTCTCCGGGGTCACGATTTGGTGGTGACCAGTGGCTATGAGCACAGAGAAGGGGGGGTCACACCAGCCCCCCACCTCCCCATGGGACATGTGGGTCACGCTGCTGTGGTTCATATGGTCCATTAGTGCTCAGATAAGCTGAGACTCTGTCTGTCTGTCTGTCTGTCAAGCTTAGGGGGTCTTTTGCGTCAAGCTGAGAGAGAGAGAGAGAGAGAGAGAGAGAGAGAGAGAGAGAGAGAGAGAGAGAGAGAGAGAGAGAGAGAGAGAGAGTCTCCGTCAAGCTGTGAGAGTCTTGCACCAAGCAAAAAAGAAAAAAAAAGTCTTCATATATCTGTTCAATTAACAGTTCTTGCAGACGATGAACTGCACTCCACTTTCCCCTCTCTCGCAATTCTTGAGTTATTCTCTTCGTCTTTTTCTTTTCTACTCGCAGTCCCGGCGTAACACAAGAGTGCCAGCAGTCCCTTCTAACACAGCCCCTTCGTCCTCTTAACACAGCCAGGGATCAGAGGTCCGACACGTTGGACACTCCTTTACGATCCACACCACACCACACCACACCACACCACACCACACCACACCACACCGCTGGCCTCCCTTACGCGGCGCTCGCGCGCACTCCCTTCCTTCACGGTGGCGCGTCGACGACTGAGCCTCTGGTCTCCGCTGTGCCCTGAACTCCCTCCCTTATCTGCTCACAGTTGATCTCCCGCCATGACGCTCGAGAGGTTATTATCAGGGGGTTGGGGGGTAGGGGGGTCTGTTATGACCGGGCCCCTGGGGGAGGGGGATGAAGAAGGGGTTGGCATCTTATTGGCCCCATAGGGCGAGAGGGCCAGGGAGAATCGTCCTTATCTCTGTAATCTCCTCCCTAATCCAAGAGGTCACCCGGGTTGTTCTCCTTAACCCCCCCCCCCAGAGGTCACCCTAGTTTTCCTCCCTCCCCCCCCAGAGGTCACCCCAGGGTTCGTGACCCATCACAGAGGGTCTCTGGTGAGACGGCAGGTGGGGCAGGCGCTATTTAGCCGGCATGAGAACAGCACCATCTGGCTCACCTGCACCCCAGAGAGGGCGCACCACCACCTGGCTCACCTACCCCCCAGAGAGGGCACCACCTGGCTCATTTACACCCCAGAGAGTGGACTTGTCACCTATGCCTTGTGAGGGAGTAATGAAAACAATTTACTGCTTGAACACGACGGGACGACCCCTGAACACGACGGGACGACCCTTGAACACGACGCCCTGGCCTCTTAACTGAATCTTGTGTGTTTAACATACACCCAAACGCGTCCAGCATCACAAAGCCGCCTATATGAACTCCCTTATCAGCTCAGACAAAGGCGTCCTTCTTGGTGTTGTTATCAACAAAGGCATCGTTCATTTAAGGCCATCGTGATCCAAACGGCCTGGTTATCTCCTGATTGATAACCGCGGATCAAGCAATCCATCCCTGTTTGAAGTTCGCATCGAATGCGATTGTTCGTGGGAATCAAATGTAACATTCATTCTCCATTGTCTTGGACGCTGAGGCTTATGGTACAGTTGAAACGAAGTCGTAATGGCCACTGTAAATGGCTTTTGCATCCAATACCTTCCCGTCGAGAGGCGACAGCCAGGAACTAAGGAACATTGGCCTCCTTTCTACGCAACTGCTCTCACGCTGTCGCGTATTAATGAAGCGAGACCAGCGCTGACCATCCATCCACAGGCCCGGCGCCCGAGGCCTACAATGGGCTCGTATGGCAGTTTAGGTTCAAGGCTTATCAACTAACTGCCCTTGTGTATTGCCATCCTCAACCACAAGTTCTGTGCATATCTGTGGATCGGAAAATCTTGAACTCCTTCATGCATGTGAAATAATGCCAAGACGGCTCTCACTCACTACATATATGGTCCATGATATGCTACTGGTTAACCTTGACCACCTCGCACCCTTAGTTCCTTCTGCTGGTTTTCTCTTCGTGTTTATTATAATCTTGTCTCTGTGGGTAAGATCTTAAGTGAGAAATTTGTAGAGACTACGTAAAGTAAGTAATTAAGTGAGGGAATCGTACAGGCTACTCAAAGTAATGACTTAAGTGAGAGATTTGTATAGACGACGTAAGTTAAGTGCTTAAGTGAGAGATTCGTATAGACCACGCAAAGTAAGTATAGTCTACGTAAAATAATCACATCTGCTCAAAATGAATCTCGAATGTGGTATATATATATATATATATATATATATATATATATATATATATATATATATATATATATATATATATATATGAATTTCAACAACCCCGGGTTCCTCCAGAGCCAGCAACTTGCCGCTTGTACACCCGATTATCAAAATCGCAGGCGGCGGGCGAAAGGGTTTTATTACCTAAGGCATTCCAAATCTGTCTACCTCGTCACCCAGAGGACTGGAAACCTAATGATAGCGGTTCACATGATGCCCTGACATGGAGGACGTACAGGCCGGTGGTGCATGTGGAGTGGAGCTCACCACCAGACTTCAAGACTTCAACTACAAGATAAGCTGAAGTGGATTTATAAGTCCACTTCACTCTTGGGTTCTTGGGTATATAGTAACTTAACACTTAGACGCACTGAAGTGGGGGACCGCCCCCTCTGTGGCTGACTACCATGTGCATGCTGGAACGTGTGTGTGATGTCCAGTCAGGTTCCAGGCAGCTGGAAAAGAGGACTGTCATAGACTGAGTTCCCAGGCCACCTGGGGGAAAAGGCTGCTGCATCTAAGTACCAGATCCCGAGAGAGGCATCGCGAGCCAAAATCCAGTGAGGAGGGTTCCAGCTGTTGCTGCTCCCGCTGCTGCTGTTGCTCTGGCCTGCTGCACACGTGCCCCTGCTGCTGCTGCTGTTTCTCCGGGGTGTCGCAAGTGCAGCTGGCGTGGTGCCCTGGCTTGGGCGTGAGGTGCACCACGACAGCTCCCCCCCCGAGTGGATGAACCCGCTCCAAATGGCCGGCCACTGCATCGCAGGCGCGCGTTCACCCAAACCATCTCCCAAGTCCAGCTCGACGCCCAGGTTCCCAACCCCGCTGGCTCGAGAGAGAGAGAGAGAGAGAGAGAGAGAGAGAGAGAGAGAGAGAGAGAGAGAGAGAGAGAGAGAGAGACCCCTGTGTTCTTGGGGGGGTTAGGGAGGATGAGACATCTTGCATGTAACGGGACGAGTCAAGTAAAGACACGGAACTCCCTGCGCTGTTGGTACAACACTCTCTGGAGGAGACTGTACGATAGTGTTTACCAGCCGTGCTGAGTGTACGATATTTTCCACCAGTATTGAATGTACGATATTTTTTCCCACCAGTATTACGATCACGACCTTCTACCGAACCCTTTTGAGTCGTGCTCAATGGTGGGGGGGGGGGTTACAGTCGTTGCCAAGAGGTCGTACCGTGTGTGTGTGTGTATGTGTAAGTGTGTGTGTGTGTGTGTGTGTGTGTGTGTGTGTGTAATCACGTAAGTAATTTGTCCATTCTGAACCTCGGTCAATTTTTGGCAAGGGGATAAGTTTACACTGGATAAAGAAAGAACTTGAACCCCATATTGTGAGAAACTGAACCCCATATTAAGAGAAACTGAACCTTCACACATAAGAAAACCTCAACTTCCTATTGTGGGCAAATTTGAACCTCCCCTCCTCGAACTTGATTCCCTTACTGTGTAAAGTTGAACGCCTCACTGTGTGGAGTTGAACGCCTCACTGTGTGGAGTTGAACGCCACACTGAGTGGAGTTCAACGCGATTCCTTTGTTCGTCCTGAGCTTCTGATTATCCTGCTCTGTTCTGGCCATTTCCCACGGGGCATTTACGGCAAATGTTCCCGTAAATGAGTCACCTCTGTTATCTTAAAGCTAGCTCTGTTATCCTGCTGTTACTGGCCATTTTCCACGGGCCATTTGTAAAAAATGCCGGCCATTTCCAGTCACAATTGTTCTCTCAAACATTACTGAATTATCCTGTGGTTTCTGGCCATTTTCCAAGGGCCATTTATAGCGAATGCCGGCCATTTCGAGCGGCTGTTCTTCTCTTGAACATTACCATCTAAAGTTTCGTGCATTTAGCATATCCTTTTCTTTCTCGGCTCTTCCACTAAATCCACCATTTCTTAACCTGGTTAGATTTTTTTCCTCTCCACTCTCACATCTCTCGGTCAGAGTGGCCGCATGAGCGCCGTGCGTCGTGCGTGTGCATGGTGATTCATGCGCCCCAGGACATGCGGGTGCTTTGTCTGTGTGCGTGACTCCCCCCATGCACTCTTCTTCTTAAGTTCTTTAAGGACGAAGGACCTCTGTGCTTGCGTCGTGTGTGTGTGTGTGTGTGTGTGTCTTCACCTTGTATGTATGCATCATGTCTTGATCGACAAGTCCGAAAGGGGAGAATGAACACCTGTGTTGGGTGTGGGCCGACTGGATGTGTGGTTTAAAGGTACTTGAAAGCACATCGTATCATCAGGCAATTTCATTATGGAAGAATTAAGACGATACAAGAGTAACTGAACACGCACCTCACTACCCAGGCCACACACACACACACACACACACACACACACACACACACACACACACACACACCCCTCCCCCCCTAACCACAAAATACCCCCCTACTTTCCCTTTACATGCATGTACGAATGCTGTATTGCTCCTCCTCTTAGAAAACGAGGAACAGCTGAATGATAATCTAAACCAGTCATAAAGTAAATCTCACTATTCACGTCATCCCCCCATTTTCTCCCAGGCTAAAAAGAAATAATAGCCTTACAAATGACGCGTCGTAATCACAAGACCAGTGCAAACGGACACCGACAGATGTCTCTCCCTGAGGCACGCCGCATACCACGTTGTGGTCTTTAGTCCCTCACGCAACGATATGACTCCCGCCAACCTCTCCCACCCTAGTTGTTCATCCGCCTCTTATGTCTGCCTTCGTCGTCTCAGGCAAGACAGTGCTTCACACGGTAACTGAAAAGACCTTTTGTATGTCTTAATAGTCGACCATTTCTCTGCCTCAATAAATTGTATAGAAAACGTAGGGTGGACGCTTACAATTACTGAATTGTATTACATCCTAAACCCTCCAAAATTATACATGTATAAACCAACCAAAAGATGAGTAATTCTTAAAAATGACCGTAAAGACTATCCAGGGTTAGCCATTTAACACCAGACACGTAAGGAAAATGCTAATCTCACCACAGCATAAATAATTAAATAAATTCCACTTATGTTAGACGACCGATTTTATCACATCAGAGATGAGAATATAACAAATATACTCCACAAATACATTCCTGCATAAAAAAACATTATTACATATGTATGGAAAGTTGAGGAAAACTGAGATGCAAATGAGGTTTGAAAATGTTGTATAATAGGAAAATAATTGCAATATCATAAACAAGAAGGTTGTCACACACACACACACACACGCACACACACACACACACACACACACACACATATATATATATATTTTTTTTTTCCAAAAGAAGGAACAGAGTGGGGCCAGGTGAGGATATTCCACAAAGGCCCAGTCCTCTGTTCTTAACGCTACCTCGCTAACGCGGGAAATGGCGAATAGTTTAAAAGAAAGAAAAAAAGAAATATATATATATATATATATATATATATATATATATATATATATATATATATATATATAATCACGGGTCTAGTCATACACATGTGCCGCCTGCATAAACACAAACTTAACTTTACAAACACATGACAGAAGAAGACGTAGGGTACTCGAATCCTGCTCAAGCCACCACTGCAGACAACAACACAAACCTGTTCATGTTTAACCACTGTAGACACGACATTACACCTACACAGACACGTCCACCTAATCATACAAAAGCATCCACTGTGGAGAACACGAAGCTAATCCATCCACTGATGAAAAAAAAAAAAAGGAATTTAAATACATAAAACAGACTAATCACGAAGAAACACCTGATGGTAGAACTAATCACCAATAAACTCCCCAAATCGTACTACTAATCACCAATAAACAGCTAATCGTAGGCCTAATCACCAATAAACACCTGATCGTAGGCCTAATCACCAATAAACACCTGATCGTAGGCCTAATCACCAATGAACACCTAATCGTAGACCTAATCACTAATAAACTCTCTATCGTACTTATCACCAATAGACAGCACAATCACAGACCTAATCACCAATAAACACCCAATCGTAGACCTAATCACAATAAACACCCGATCGTGGAAAGCCCCAAGCGTCTACGATCAACATACCACTCACTTCTTACCCACAAAATCATCAGCACACAATCACATCAGCGTATACAGACCTGGAAACATTAGACATTACTGATGAGTAACGCAAGAATTATACATGTAACACAGGCGAATACCAGCCACACTGTGGACAGAAGGCGGCCTACTTATGCGAGTGTAAATATCAACTTTCCCTAAACTCTTCCTTTACTCTGATTTAACAGAATACTTACTGGATTTCTTTGGCTGGACTATACTCTTCTTGTCCTCCTCGTCCAGCTGGTCTTCCCTTAGTTTCCAGCGACGCACTTGCTCCTCCCGCATCTTGCAGAAGAGGATTTGTTTCTGCTCTTCGTCCAGCTCCGCCAGGAGTTCTGGATCGATGTACATATCGTTGAGGATTTGCTGGAGCATCTTGGGAATTTCACTCTTATTACGCTTTCGAAAGGGCGACAGTTGGCCAGAGTTTCCCCCGGTGTGACAAAAAATGGTCCAGGCTGTTGACCGTGAGAGAAAACGTACTTTTCCCTTCAAGTTTTAGGGGAGACTTTGTCGATTGTTTCCAAGGTGACCAAAACTTCTACGGACTGTGTACTGTTTTACGTAACAGACTAAAGCTTTAGGGGAGCCTTTTTCTTTTTAAAGTTTTATGTGACACATCTAAGTTTTAGGGGAAATTTCTGAGTGTAGTTTAAGTTAAAAAAACCTTCTTGAGAATTTCACTCTTAGTGTCTATAAATTACGACAGTTGGCCGTTCCCTCATCACAGAAAACGGTCCCAGCGGTCCAGTGACAGAAAATGCATACTTCCCAACTATTTTACGGGACACTTGTGTAAAGTCTTAAGTATCATACCACCTGTAATCTCGCGGTTTGTGCAAGTTTTTACTCATCTTTGATCACTCGGTTCTACCATTATTTCCTCAATATTCATCTATGATGCAGATGCGCTGTGGGCTGCCGTCCTCCATGATTTTTCCTCTTCAATTCCGTAACTCGAACTGAAAAGAGAATATAAGTTGAAAATGGCAAAATATTTTATAAGTTGTAATGGTAGACGTAAATATACATAATATTTAAAGACTGTTACCCATTTCTACAGTGAGGCTGAGAAATTCCCGATGGAATTGTATAAATCTAAATCAAAATTCTAAATCACTTAGAACCCTTTGTTGGGGTGAATACCAGAGGATACTGGCCATTTTAGCCTTTTTTTTTACGACCGCTGTTAAGCCGGAGGGAGAGGTGGGTGACCATACATTGCACTGTTCTCCAGATGATAGCCTGGTCGTGGACCAGTAGGTCCAATATCACCCGTTCTTCCAAACGTACCCCTCCCTCGTCCTGTCCTCCAGCAGATAACTCATCAAGGACATTAAAGTCCACTTGCTATCAGTCCTTCCTGTGTGTGTATCCCCCCTCTACCATAATGTCAGGGCAGTGTATTTTCCATTGATCATTTTTAAATCTGGAGACTCGAGCGAAATGGACCTCACCTTAGGTTAGTAAAGTGTAAGTTGAGGTTAGGAAGAACAAATATTAAGACTAGCTTACGTTCAGTAGCAGGGTAAGTTGACCTACGTTGGGTTTAAGAGAACCATTAGGGATGAGTGTGGACGTCTGGAGGTGAGAAAAGGAGACCTTAAGACGTAGATCATGATGACTGGGGTCATATTGTGTCGGAAATATTAGTGTGCGTGATCTTAAGACCAGTGAGGTACTGTATTGCTACAGCGAAACCCCCTCGAGGTACTATATTAATACAGCGAGACAACCGTGAGGTACTGTATTCATACAGCGAGACAACCGTGAGGTACTGTATTAATACAGTGGACATCAATGAGGTACTGTATTACTACAGGGGGGACAACAGTGAGGCACTGTATTAATCCAGCGACACAACAGAGCAGTACTGTATTAATTCAGCGAGACAACCGTGGGGTATACTGTATTATGACAGGGGGACAACAGTAAGGTATTGTATTAATACAGCAAGACACTGACGATGTATGGTGCCCGTGCGCTGTGGGGATGGGACATAGGAAAGCATCGCCTCGCATCATGCACGCGCGTGCATACGTCATTCCTATTTGCGTGTTGCGGGGGGGGGGGAGTTTTACGCTCGCGTTACCAAGCGTGATGCAAGCATACGCATTAATACCGTCCTTCAAAACTCTGCGCATGAAAAACACCCACAAATTCCATACCATTTGAGATAATGACGTAGTGCTGAAGCCACCATTAAATGTGATTCAAAAGTTTCGTAATAGAAAATTCATTGGAAAAAAAAATAGATATGGCGAATTTTAAGAGCATCAAGTTGGCCAGCGAGTGCGAAGTCACGCACGACTCAGCCAGCCCTTCCGATACTAATTCAGCGGCGACAGGCACCCCAGAGGAAAAGGAAAGTGACAGGGGCCATTGTGGAAGAGAGGGGGGCGGGTGGCTGTTGCATAAGAGGCCCAGAGAATGAAACAAGTGAGCGGCGGCGTCGGCGTCGACTTGCGCGCGGCAGCTGCGCACACAGACACACACACCATGATATATACACTCTCCCGCGGGTCGTGTAACCCAGCGCCTGCATCTCCTTCCCCGAGAAACTGAACACTGCCTTCATTGTTCCATTGATTCATTGTAAAGTGGTTGTGGTCGTACGCTTGAACGGGCCAGAATATACATCCCAAACCCTCAAAATGGAGTTTAAAAAAAAATACGAGTTATTCTTGGTCGCTGCATTGGATTAAAGGCGTTATTTTGTCAGCCTTTACCCCACTAGAACAATCCTTCAGAGTCCCGTTCTACCTGAATCATCGGTGTAAAGTCTCATGGACGTGTCCTAAGCCTTATAAAGGAGTTGGGTTAGTGTGTAGGCAAGAGGTTGAAGCAGATGTGTGTGTACTGGGCTTACCCGTCCAGCCTGGTCCGCCACCGTGTCGCCCGGGCACGGGGCAACGCTCGCTCCAGGGCCCACCACCGCCGCCTCCTGCGCCTGCGCGTCATTCGTTCTCGCTCATAATTTAGTCAGTCGATATGTATATGTATATATTCTACGGTCAGTACGATACATTTACTCGACCCGATCAATTATAAATAACGAACGCTCTGATAACTATCTTCTTTTGCTGTAAAGATAGTTATGAGGAATATAGATTAAGGACTAAATGTGTATTGTTACGAACGATTGAACACGCTACGTGTTTATGATATGTTCATGACCGTCATATTAAAAGGTACATTTGTACAGCATATTTGAGACGCTTAGCCAACTTGCTGGCTGCCGCCACAGATTACACAACTACGAGTGGTAGCGGCTTATTGTCAGATAAATCAAGTTTTATGGAGTATTTATAAAAGTAAAATTATATCGAAGATAAGTGAACGCCTGACACACACACACACACACACACACGACACACACACACATTATATATATATATATATATATATATATATATATATATATATATATATATATATATATATATATATATATATATCTTTTTCTTTCGTACTATTCGCCATTTCCCGCATTAGCGAGGTAGCGTTAAGAACAGAGGACTGGGCCTTAGAGGGAATATCCTCACCTGGCCCCCTTCTCTGTTCCTTCTTTTGGAAAATTAAGAAAAAAAAAAAAAACGAGAGGGGAGGATTTCCAGCCCCCCGCTCCCTTCCCTTTTAGTCGCCTTCTACGACACGCAGGGAATACGTGGGAAGTATTCTTTCTCCCCTATCCCCAGGGATATATATATATATATATATATATATATATATATATAAGAAGATTGGAGCGTATGTACTGACCAGGCGACCGTTCCACTGTAAAGTCTCATTGCCGCTCGGGACAGATTCGCGGAAACATCTGTTACTGGAATAAGAAGAAGAGGATTGAACACTCCTCCCCGGACGATGGTAACGGAGAGGCTGATGCAACACGATGCAATGTCCTTCTCCAGCAGAGGTTTTTTCCCCCATATTTTCTTTTTTTTTTTCACATGATAGCCTGAGGCGTTGTGAGCATCTGATGCAGGTGTTCCACTTGTTTGACCAGAGCCTCTCCCTCTCCGACACAGCCATTGTGTGTGTTGCTCTAACACACAAGTCACAAAAGACGCCATTTTTTTTCCCCCTCCTTCATGTCCGCGAACCGATATTGATGTCGTGGATGAAACCCTCCGTGGCACAGCGGTCAGCGTTCATGGCTGTGGCTCATTCATGGGGTTGAATGAACATGAAGTTCGAGTCTTGGCGGCGGCAGTCGGTCCTCGGTTCACCCCGCTGTTCATCCTCACCCTAAGGGGGGTCGGTTGACAGACGTGAGCACCGGGTATATATATATATATATATATATATATATATATATATATATATATATATATATATATATCCTTCATTAATCTTGTGACTTATACCACTCGGGCCTAGCACGCTCCCTACTGCATTCCTGTATACCTCCTCCACCAGCCTTGAATTACGATCCATCTGAGCTCTCCTGGAGACTTGAGAGTATCGCTAACAACCGGTGACCAGAGTGAGTCACCTTCGTAACCTTGGAGGGGGAGATTATAACCTTACCTTGTGGGCTGATGGCGCAACTCCTGCCTTCCTCGAACCCTGGACTCGCGATGCGGTTCAGCCTTCGGGAACAGGTTCTGCACATGGACCCGATCATTACGGTGAAGGACCCATGTTAGCTAACTGTCTTTGTTCTCCGTAATGACCAGCCACAATCGGCCTTCACAGTTGGGTGCTGAACCAGCCAGGATGTGGGCTGTTGTGTAAGTCTAAGAGTTGTGATATCCAACGGGTTAATTTGAGCCAAGGAGCGGCCATAGACAGCCTGGTGGTCCCAGATGATGACACCCGAAACCATATAGTCTAGTTCTGGCCTTATATAAGACGTGGACACCTCGCTTAATGCTTCCTTATCCATATATACTTGATTGTACTCAGTAACGCTGACCACTGCACCACGGAGGCGCCCCTGTGTGTGTGTGTGTGTGTGTGTGTGTGTGTGTGTGTGTGTGTGTGTGTGTGTGTGTGTGTGTGTGTGTGCAATTCGACCCCCACCTGACCATATCCTGACTCCCATCGTCCATATTTCTTCTACTGGTGTCCCCCCACAGGCTCTCATTATGGACGCAACACAAGCCAGGTTGCGCTGTCGTCTTTTTTCATGCCACGTCCAGACTTGGCCTCCCGCTCGCAAAGTTTTGGGGGTTCCCATCTGCCACACGGCTATTTGTACACCTCTGTGTATATGTACCTGCCACATGTGACTCTACATATGGCGACGACAGGTGATATCTGCTTCGTATATGACCCACTTAGCCAACACCCTTAACATTAACACGCGATATAAATATATACAGGACATTTGTGTCGTATATGACCCACTTAACCAACCCACTTATTACTTAACACTTGATAGAAAGCTGGACAAGACACATGGAGTCTGCCCTCTCTACCACAGCGAGAGATACACCACAGGCATGTTCCCCCCACCACGGGAGGCCCCCAGGCCAACCCAGGTACCAAAAGGTCACTGGGGGAATTTCCCTTCCACTTGTTTCCAGGATGGACTCAAAAAACCCTTAGGGATAGAAAAGGGTTATATGGGGGGCGGGGACACCTCTGCCCCCAACACGCCTGCCCCCCTTCCACCCCTCATGTCAATGTTCTGGGGTATGTACATTCCTCTCCCTTCTGTCGCCAATTGCCCCTAACGACTAATACAAATTCATATAAACAAATACTTAATGCAAACGTCCACACGATATCTGCGCTTAATTACCGTCCATGAGAAATATAATCTATTAATAATCTATCTAATGTAAACACGAGACAACATGGCAACAGCAGCGATCCCTCTCTTGTGTCACTTATTAAGAAAAAAAAACAAAAAAAAAAGTTGTCTTGAGACCGCTTGGCTCCTGCCTCTCTCTGTTTTAAGTCGATATTAAGGACGGCAGAAACCTCCCCGAGGGTTTGCAGTCGTGCTTTTAAGGACGTCCAACTTTAGGGAAAGGGAAAGGGAAGTGGGGGGAGTATGAGACGACCTACCTACCTCTCTCTCTCTCTCTCTCTCTCTCTCTCTCTCTCTCTCTCTCTCTCTCTGAGCCGCTTCTCAAAAGTGTGCCCCACTCCAGCTCAAGTGGTTGGAAATACGTCTTCTCCCTGGCAACACCACACTGCCACCACCACTGCCACACTGCCACCACCACCACCACACCACTGCCACAGTACAACTACCACACTGCCACCACCACCACACCACTACCACACTGCCACCACACGACTACCACAGTACAGCTACCATACTGCCACCACCACCACCACACCACTACCACACCGGCACCACCACCACCACCACCACCACCACACCACTACCACACCGGCACCACCACCACCACCACCACCACCACACCACTACCACTACCACACCACTACCACACTACCACCACCACAACACCACTACCACACTACCACCACAAGTGCTGGTCCGGAGGCGCTGACACCAACACATCTTCTCAGTACGTCCCCTCTCCTAGTCCCGAGACGCCCCTCCCTCACTGGCAATGTCCTGGGACGGCCCCCTTCCTCGTCCTGTCCTGAGGCACCCTCCTTTGCTAGCTCCGTCCTTGGACGACCCCTTACTCGTGGTGTCCTGGGACACTGTCCCCCGTCTCCCTAGAACGCCCGCTTCCTTAAGTCCCGTCCTGGGACGACCGCGACTGGACGGGACGGGATGGACAGGGGGAGGGGTGGGGGTTTAGTGGGCTGGGTGTTGGAGGGGACCAGCCGGCTAGGGTGGGCTGTCCGGAGGGAGAGGGGGAGATGTAATGGTGATGCTGGGGTGAGGGGGGAAGCCAACCACCTGTCGTGTTCCCGGTCCCCCAGGACGTGGGCCTGGGGGACCTGGGGTGTCCTGGGCTCGGGGGGGATGAGATGATGGGGTGAAGCAGCTGAGGGACTGGGGGGGCAGCCTGGGGGGTAACGCCCAGAGCCCCCCCAAAAGCTCACGACCTGGCTTATGTGGCGCCAGACACCCCCGTCCCCCAGTACACGCTACCACCACACTCCCTCCCCCCTTTGTACACGCCACCACCACACCCCCTTACCACAGTACAAGCCACCGTCACCCCCACCCCCCCCAGTACACGCCACCAGCCCCACACTACAGCGACGAGCCATAAGAACACCAGCACGTCAGACACACACGACTCATCCAAAAAAGATGAAGAATACGAAAAAAAAAAAACATCATGTAAAATCGGCAGCCCGATCGGTCGACCGATCCATCTGCATCACACCAAAACCGATAACAGAAAATAAAAGAACCGAAGTAAATCACAAGGGATATCCCCATCGTGCATTGCCTGGGATATCCCAAGACGAATTTGATGGGTGAAAGTGCTCATGGGTAGCGTGTGTGTGTGTGTGTGTGAGGTCAAGGACGAAGGGTTGTATAGTGCTGTATACTGTAGCTTACCCACCCCACACCACCACCACCACCACCATGGGCTATACGTCAGGACCGGTGGTGGCCCATCCCCCACATGCCCAGCAGGGCATGCCACATGCCCACTACCTCACACTGCCCGCGCCCCCCGGGGCAGGTGGGTAGTGGCGATAGGTTGACAGTGGTAGACAGTGAGGGATGGTTCGGAGAAGCCCCTTTTTTGAGCCAATACAGACTTAATATCGACAGAAACAGAGCCCATTTCTGAGGGTCGCCTTTCTAATGACATGTCCCCCTTCTGTATCCCCGGCCGATCCCAGGGCGGCTGGGATGGGTCGTTGGTCGACCGGGCTGTTGGCAGCCGCAGCCCGCAGGCCCCCCCGGTGTACCCGCCGCAGCTAGGCTGGTCCGGTACGCATTGTAAATGAAGCGGCCAGGGAACTTGTAAATCACTTTACGGTGCATCCTTTCTGATGACGAGAGGATGTGTGGCGGTGTTTTATTTTTGGCCACCATATGTTTCAAAACGGCGTCTGTTTTCTAGTTTTGGGGGTTGTGTTTGATAGTCGTCCACGCCCGTCGTGCAAGATGGATGTTATTTTTGAGTTGGAGAACATATATTAGACGATTTTCTTATGTAAATGATGATATATATATATATATATATATATATATATATATATATATATATATATATATATATATATATATATATATATATTCCATCAGCGCTTAGGTAGTACAGAGATGACAGCCGTGGCGAGTAATTCAATTCCTTTTATCAATAAACAGACGAGTTTGTAAGACGTGATGGTGAACGGAAGTGTTCGTAAGTGGAATCCTGCCCTTCTGCGAACACGCAGGCCACAACTGTGACAAAAAAAAAAAAAAGGAAAAAACAGGTTAAATAGTTGGAAAGCTTAGCGTTGTAGGGAGAGGAGGATATCATAGCGGCTCATCTTCGAGGTGCTAAACGCCACAATAATCATGCGGCACAGTAGCCAACCGGGTATTACACGGCTTAGTTGATAGTGGGGGGCACACAGGCAGCCAGCCCTCGGGAGCAAGTTTATTCACAGAGTCGTGGAATCACTGGGCCATTAAAGGACGCAACATCTGTGAGGAGTTTCAAGGGAGAGAAGTAGAAATAAACTGAGTTTCAGATGCGCCACACTTAACTAGGTTACATCTGCCTGAGTGGGAAAGTCCCCCATGTTTATAATGCCAGCTGTGATGAGACGAAAGCTAGACTGAATAAGTTTGGACATTTTTACAACGGAGGAAAGTGGCTTTAAGTCATGGAGACACATCGGCCAGAGAGGTAGCGTAGTTAGGAACGAGAGAATGGGGAGTGAGGGAGGGAAGTCAAAAGAGGGAAGCTTGGAGATGAGATCCTGATGCCACAGCTTGTCAATAGCTTTCTATATAACATGGTCTATAAAATCTCTCAAACGTGATGACTAGGTGTTATCAAGATAGGGAAAGGATATCACCACAGGATCTTGCTTAGATAAAGCCATTACTGGTAGTTAAGGAGACCAAATTGTTACGTAAACGATCCGACGTGGGGGAGTCGCGTCATTACACCACAGCAGCATGAGAACCAACTACAAGCTTCAAGTCCGTCTCGCTGACGCTACCTCCAGCTGGGGGGGGGGGGGACTGGTCACAGCACCGATGTATATGACAGAGGGAGGTCTGCCACCCCGCGCTTACACCCCGACTCCCCACAAACCATCCACACCTTCTCCCCACACACACACACACACTGCGGCACCCGTGGCTGTCACCCCACTATGGGTGATTTAGCCAGAGTCCTGCGGGCGCCCGAGGGACGCCTCCCGAGGGAGACAGATCCCATCCCTCCCCCCTGCAGAAGGGCTTGTTACAGGGTGGCCTTGTGAAGCGGCTGGGGCGACCATGTTTGTCCAGCTGGTGCAGGTCCTGCCGAGGTCACCCCTCTCCCCACTCCGCTGGGACCTCCCTAGGAGGACGTGGCCTCTTTATAGAGTCCTACCAGCTCCGCCAGAAGGATATGGCCCTCCCAGGGTCCTATCAGAAGAATATGGCCATCCCGGGGTCCTATCAGAAGGATATGGCCATCCCAGGGTCCTACCAGAAGGATATGGCCCTCCCAGGGTCCTACCAGAAGGATATAGCCCTCCCAGGGTCCTACCAGAAGGATTTGGCCCCTCTCAGGGTCCTACCAGCTCCCACCACCACCAGTGTCAGTATCTCAGTCGCCCGAGATAACCACAGACACCAGCACCCACGGCCGTGGCCATGTGTGTTCCCCAGCAACATATGTCCGCGGCACCACATGCCATGCCTCCACGCCCACATACCCACCAGGCCCACATGCCTGCTTGCACAAGCGCTGCCCCTGACGAGAGGAGAGTATGTGGAGCGGTCGACCAGAGGACGTCAGGACCAGTATGTGGAGCAAGCCAACCAGCGAACGACAAGCTGGAGAACGGTGAACCAGCGAACGACAAGCTGGAGAACGGTGAACCAGCGAACGACAAGCTGGAGAACGGTGAACCAGCGAACAACAAGCTGGAGAACGGTAAACCAGCGAACACGACAAAACTGTACTCGGCGTTCAACCATAAGGCAAGAGAACATTACATGTAGCGGTCCACCAGCCACCGACAACTCTTAAAACGATCAACCACAGACGGGAACAATCCATTATGGGAGAGCTGGGGGGGGGGGGGGGGGGAGGAGGATAACATTAAGGCAGGCCTTAAGGGAATAATACAACTCCCTATATGGCAACACAAGACCATCTCGCAGACAGTTGCCACTTCGCCTTTTCCGTGACGCAGGTGGACGATCAACCCTTAATAACTCTATCGTCCATCCGTCTTTATGTGTGTGATAATCGCCTATAATAATCCCAAGACACAAATGACCCATTGGTATTGTCGTTAACACGAAGGTATGAAGAGGAAGAGCATTGAATGAAATATACGGGTTTGTCCATAGACCGCCATATTTGGTACGCGCAAGTCATGGCCAGATTAAAATTTGCAACCCCGATATTGTCCTTACCCAAACACCTGCTCACACGGTGGCGGCTGCAAATGCCAAGTTCAGAAGGTGATATTAAGGTGAGATATATAATCAGGTGCCTTCTTGCTCGCTTGAACGCTCCGCGCACTGAGTGATGGCGATCTAGTCAGTTGCATCTGTTCTCACGGCCGCGCGCGCCCAGCTAAACAAACCGTCTTCAGTGTAACCCCCAAAAATGGTGACTATATCTCCCACGGGGCCTCCGTGGTGTAGCGGTTACTGACCGTCACGCACGCACGGGCCCGCCTGGGAGCCTAGACAGGCATGGGTTCGAATCCTAGTCACTACATCCTGTCCACAGTACACCCAGCTGCTCATCCTCCTGTGCCACCATTGGCTCACAAGTACACTCATATTTTACTTATCCGTTCCCGAGAACGTCCAGTAACTTGGCCATGTGATAGGGGGCAGGCTAATGCCTCGCGAGGTGGGTCGTTGCTATGTCTGCTTCTTTCCCTCCACCGTTAAGCTTTAGAACTCTTGACCCTCTCGTGCAATACCTTACCACCTGACCCTCAAAGTAGGGCTGGTCCTGGAACAAGACATCCATTTCTCCGAGATCAAATCGCACGACAGGAAATGGATCATTTTAAAGAACTAAAATGAATTGATATGTTTCACCTCTGTCTAGATTAGGGGAAAAATATGTATGAATGCGCTTTCCGGAGAATTGAACCCGTTGTTCAACACAATGTTATTGCAAAGCCAATCGCAATTATGGATGAGTTACCAGTTAGATATTTTCCTTGGATTAAGCCGTCAACATATGGAGTGCGGAAAGCATACACACACACACACACACACAGAGCACTAGGTGCAGCAGCTGTCATCCGTGGCATACATTTATCATTTACACTGAAGCACGGCAGCCATTGTTGTGTTATTATACACATTATATACATATATATACATAAACACTGCCAGATGCATTTCCTTCGCATATCAGGCAAAAAAAAAAAAAAATAATTCCTTCCTGTAAATATTAATTGTCCCCATATACAACCTGTGATGGATTACACATGAAATAATTCGGAGGAAATTATGCTACATCGTAATTATCATAAATGGTAGATAAATCATTTAGCAGCTTATGTCATTAACCGTTGTTTACCCCAAGCGTCACAGTGACGTCACACCGCGGCCATTTTGAATGACTCAAAACAAAAATAGCGATGCATCAACGCAGTTTTTATGCTCATTCAAACTGCGGCCAAATACGCAAGAAATCAGCGCCACCACAATTAAATGGGTGTGGTTAATGATCACGCGGTCCGCTGTACTTATTTGGTGGACAAAATGGACATTATAAGAGTCCAGGAAGCAGAATTACTGACGGAACAAAAGCGCGAGCGAGCGGAAGTACGGGCGAATGACAGCCCGGACGCACGTCAGTATGGGCGAACGAAATTACAACGAAGTCGATTTTCTAAACGTTTTTATCTGGTGATTAACAGTGACCAATAGGGAGTGAATGCAGCAGCCAGTGACAGCGTTGATCATTAAGCTTGTACACAAGTGCAGCGTTGACCACGAATCTTGTACACAAGTACAGCGTTGACCACGAAACTTGTACACAACGCAGCGTTGACCACGAGGCTTGTAGGCTAACGCAGCCAAGTAGGAGACTTGTAGACAAGTGGGCTGTCGACAAGTTTGACCAGACCAATCATGCTCAACGAGGGACAACAATGGTGGAGGCAGGGCCGCTGACGTTGAACGTGCTGGCCCCGGGGTCTTGGTCGTTAAGTCAACTACATCCTGCTTGGCTAGCGATCAACGCTGACGGGGAGCACAATAGGCGAGGCACACAGGCTGTGCTGTGGGGAGAGGCAGCGTGTGGGGAAAGGCAGCGTGTGGGGAAAGGCAGCGTGTGGGGAGAGACGATGTGTGGGGAGAGATACCGTGTGGGGAGAGATAGCGTGTGGGGAGAGGTACCGTGCAGGGAGAGACCTTGCGGGGAGAGAGATAGTGTGGGGAGATATATCGCGTTAGGAGAGACATTGTGTGGGGGTGAGGCTTCCAGTACCCCTCCTTGAAGGGTCGTTCAGCTGTCGTCTCTCAGTGGTCGTTATATGGGGGGTGGGGCACGACCATCACTACCCTCGAGGGTAGGGCTAGTACGACCCCATGCCACTGGTGGGGTCGTCGTCTCCGTCTGTGGAAGGACACGACCCCACGACGACCACCCCCACGGCTGAAGTGTGCGTTGGGGGTCGTGCGAAGAGAGGGAGGCACAACGACCCCCTCACCCACCCCCCACCACAGCAGTGTGTTGGTATGTGTTGGAAGAATGCAATGTGAAGGTGTGACGACCTCTTTTGGTGGGGTGTGTGTGTGTGTGTCTTACATCACGGATCGTTCCCCTTCGCTGGTGCTGGTTGAGAGGGTGTGTGTGTGTGGAAGGGGGGGGGGGCAGGGGGCGAGGTCACCAAAGGTCGTAGGCAGTCGTGCGGGACGACCCTTCACCCCAGGACTGGGAGAAGGGGCATGGGGGGTGGGGGGGATAAGCACGACTCCCCAACGAAAATCACTTTTATTCCAAACGTGCGACAAAATCGATGAGAAAAACACACACACACACACACACACACACACACACACACACACACACACACACACAGGTCAAAGGTCACCTAAACTGGCCTTTTTTTTCTGCAGGCCATAGACCACACTCTGGTCTTAGGCCCCGAGGACCAGGGGTCTGCACTGCAGGTGGAAGGGGTTGGTTTCTAGTCTAGTCTGGTCCCCTCCCTGGGTACAGGGGCCCCGCGATCTTAGCTTAAGCTAACAGGGGCGAGCTAAGCCAGACAGCTAGAAAGGTGGACAAGCATTCGTAGCTAACAAAAGGACCTCATTATATCACAAGAACTTTTTTTTTTTTTAATGCTTTTCAAATCCACTTTCCTGGATCTGAACGGTGTCGGAGGCTTGTCTCTACCCACCCCATCCCAGTCATCGACCAAGGGGTCGTTTGGATGGTCTTTTTACATTGGCCTTATCGACCGGTCCACGTGCCATGGCGTGGGCCACACATCGCAGGCACTCGACACACAGGGACCGTATGCAGGTATGAGGATACGAGTGGGTATGGGGCACGCTGCAGAGGTGGGCTGAGGGGCCCCCATGTATTTTAGGTAAGTTATAGTGGTGGGTTGAGGGCCCCCATGTATTTTAGGTAAGTTATAGTGGTGGGTTGAGGGCCCCCATGTATTCTAAGCAAGTTATAGTGGTGGGTTGAGGGCCCCCATGTATTCTAAGCAAGTTATAGTGGTGGGTTGAGGGCCCCCATGTATTCTAGGCAAATTATAGTGGTGGGTTGAGGGCCCCATACGTGTACCGTCCATAGACATCAATGGTGGGCCAATTTGGCTTGCGAGAGACATGACGTAAGACACAGGAGATTAAGTGGGATATGGGTAGCCCAGCAGGGTGGGCGAACCTGGCGGCAGGGTGGGCAAATGGCCAGAGAAAGAGAGAGACGTGGGGGTGGGCGCGAAGGCGACCTCGGGCGTGGCTTCTGGCTCGACAGGTTGGACGGGGGTCAAACCCGCATAGGTTCGAATCCCGGTACCGTGGTCAGTCGCCGCTCCACCGTCACCCCAGCTGTTCGTCCTCCCCTTGGGGGGTCAGGCGATATTATACTTAAGTATGTGGTTACTTACCCCCATCGTGTAGCGTTCGAGGGTAGAGAACACCCCTTTCCCTCACTTCACGACTCCCCGTTCGTATCCCCACAAGCAGTGTGTTTACAGCTCGCATTTAGAAGAATTAGCGCCACGGAAAGCACCGCTGGACGCGTCGCAATCCCCCGTAGGTGTTGTTTACGCGTGGCGCTCAAACTCCCGAGCAAACAGGGACGCCAGCGAACGCCCGACGGCGCCCAGTACACTGACCCGAGTCAGACGATCGAATCGCGCAGATGCGAGAGGACAGCCTTCATTATTGTTCATCCTAGAGTTTATGTGAGTGTGCTCAGGTGCCTTGTGATCTCGCGAAGGTGTTGAAGACGAGGACTGTAAGCGGTGCATGAGCAGGCAGTAACAGACCACTGGATCGTTTCGTGGTTGTTTGTTGGTGGTAGAAGTCATCAAAATGAGGGAAATACTCGAGAGACTTTAGATCTACGAAGGCGCAAGTCGAGTGCTGGTAAATGTTAATCCTGGCGAACATGTCCGTGCAGTTCAAGGGGACTGTGTCATCTGTGTCATCTGTGAAAAGGCTTAGGTGTTGCCAGTGTCTCCTCCATCACCCACCCGTACCTGACCCAAGGGCCCCCCCACAGCTGGAGGGTCGGGGTCGTCCCTATCGCTGCCCGTCCTCCTGACATCATCAGCCCAGAGTATCCTGACATCCCGGCTGACCTTTAGATCTGAAGTGGATCTTTCCTCCTTCGCTTACACGCTCACGAGGGCTTCTCCCTCACCCTCCTCCCGCCACCTACCACACCACCCGTTACCGTCTCCCACAGCCACCATGGGCACCCACTTCCCCCACCCCCTCACCCTTGTTTAAACTTTCCTATGGAGTTCCCATGGCAGTACATTCTTTCCACAGTCAGTTGAGTCAGAAGGAGAGGTTGGCAGAGAGGAGCTTTCGCTGACGCTGTTCCATTTTCACCACAATCTAGACTTGAGTAAGCAGGTAACCTGGTCATAAACCATCAGGTCTTGTGTTATCTGTCCTTGCCATGTCTTCCAGCAGGTAACCTGGTCATAGACCATCAGGTCTTGTGTTATCTGCCCTTCCCATGTACTGCCATGTCCTCCAGCAGATAACCCGGTCATAGACCATCAGGTCTTGTGTTATCTGTCCTTCCCATGTACTGCCATGTCTTCCAGCAGATAACCTGGTCATAGACCATCAGGTCTTGTGTTATCTGTCCTTCCCATGTACTGCCATGTCTTCCAGCAGGTAACCTGGTCATAGACCATCAGGTCTTGTGTTATCTGTCCTTCCCATGTACTACCATGTCCTCCAGGAGATAACCTGGTCACGGACCATCAGGTCTTATCTTGTTTTTGCTCAACACCATCAATCATTTATGTTTTCACGTCTTCAGGAAAAAAGTCTCTGATTACAAGCATCTCTCTCTCTCTCTCTCTCTCTCTCTCTCTCTCTCTCTCTCTCTCTCTCTCTCTCTCTCTCTCTCTCTCTCTCTCTGGGTCAAACGCCAGGTCATCGTCAACAATGGTCGTGGCGCTGCTCTCATGAGCCGGGCCGTCATTCCCCAAAGGGTCGTGCCGTCGTGCTTCAAAGGTCGTCCAGTACTACTGAAATGGTCGCACGGTCGTGCTCAGAAGTAGCAACCAAACGACCTCTGAACAAACACACACACACACACACACACACATTTATTCAGTATGAAAATTAAGTAGCTATACCCCCCCCCCCCCCCATTGCCCGTTATCTCACAACAGGAAGTGTGTGTGTGTGGGGGGGGGAGTGATCTCGCCCCCTTGATAACACTTAACAGAAAACATGATAAGAGGAGCGGCCACTTGCCTCACACCTAGAGAGAGCGAGCCAGGAAGATCACGTCATCCCACGAAGCAGGAATTTAAGATTGTGACGCCAGAACGGCAGAAGCGACTTGACCGTTGGCACCCGGGAGACGCGTCGCAGACCGAAATGGAGAGAGAGAGAGAGAGAGAGAGAGAGAGAGAGAGAGAGAGAGAGAGAGAGAGAGAGAGAGAGTATTCGCACTATCACACCTCGAGAATGTCCCGACATGGATGGCAGTGTGAGACACCAGACATTGCTTCTCATGTCACCAGCACACGATGGCCTCCTCTCACTTATAGCTTAGGGGAGGGGGGATGGGGGACTAGATGGGACAGGGCGGGGCGGGCATTGTGCCCCCGTAACCCCACGGGGTGCTTTGTGGGGGGGGGGGTTGGTGGAGGAGACGAGGCCAGAGGGAGGGGTGACGAAGCACACAGCAAGAACCTGTTCCGCCAGAGTTGGGGAAAAAAGAGAGAGAAAAAAAAGAAAAGTAGACGAAGAGAAGCAGAGAAACGATAGCATTACCTGATTGGTCAGGGGCGGGAAGTGAAAGTGATTCGGGTGTGGGGAGAAGGAAGTGAAGGAAGCGGGGAGGAAGGAAGGGGAGGAAAGAGGAGGGCTCGGTGAATGAATGCAGCCTCACGCATTGTATCTGGGGTACACCACACATTCTTTGAAGGCAGACTTGTTTGTTTGGGATGTACGTACCCCACTCTCTGGGGGACATGTGCCGCACGTATCTAGGGGATGCACCGTTCCCCCATTGTCCGGAGGGCGA
Source organism: Panulirus ornatus (assembly GCF_036320965.1). Lineage (NCBI taxonomy): Eukaryota > Metazoa > Arthropoda > Malacostraca > Decapoda > Palinuridae > Panulirus > Panulirus ornatus. The sequence goes on from NC_092274.1 coordinate 1,977,436, forward strand.
CCCTATGTTTATCTGTCGGAAGGGCGTGTGTGTGTGCCTCCCCTCATTCCCAGGAGGGCAGGAACGTGTGTCTGCCTTGGGGAAGACACAACACCCCCCATTCTCCGGGGGCTGGGCAGCCTCGCACCACCACACACCCTGACAACAAACCAAAACAAGTCTAGCAGGATCCCCAGAACCTGAACTTACCTGAGACTTGTTTCTGACCTGTTCCTCTGTTGCTCAACCAGGCAGGTCACCTCGATAATCTTCTCTGACCTTTGACATACATAACCCATCCTTCTACAGGCTCTGGTGTATTATTGCGATGACCTCAGGGGGCATCTCAGGACCTACCTGACGAAGATATTGAAGGGGACCGCGTTCCCCGGGAGCTGCTACCCAAGGCCCACCTGTCGAAGGCAGCGGTAGGGAGCACGCGCAACATAGCCACCCAAGACCTACCTGACGAAGGCACCGACATGCTACAGCCGTCAAGACCTGACTGACGAAGGCACTGGCAGGGACCTCACACACATCACAGCCAAGCGAGACCTACCTGACGTCCTCGAGGGGTCGTGCCGTCGTGCCCCAAGCGCCGTGCTCAAAAGTCGACAGCTGTGGGCTACGATTGTCGTACTCAGACCCAGAACTCCTCCTTTTAGCTCGACATTCCTTCACTCTACATCGAACAAAAACAGCCCTTAATGAGGACTTCTACCCTGTCGCTCAAAGTACTGCCGAGCCAGACCGTTACTCTTGATCAACCAGGCTATTGGGGCAGCCGCCCAGCAGGTCTGCTAAACCGCAGTATGTCGTTGATAAACCGGCCGCTTTGCTGGTCTTCATAATAATAATAATAATAATAATAATAATAATAATAATAATAGTAATAATAATAAAAGCGGTTATAATAATAATAATAATAATAATAATAATGATAATAATAATAATAATAATAATAGTAATAATAATAAAAGCGGTTATGATAATAATAATAATAATAATAATAATAATAATAATAATGATAAAAGCGGTTAGTGTTGCTGGCCGTGACGCATTCACGGGCCGCCCAGGGTTGAGGGCATAGGTTCGAATCCTGGTTGCACACAAGTCAACCCAGCTGTTCATCCATTCCTTGGTGGAGGGAAGGGGGGGGGGGCGGATGTTAGCCTGATGTCGAAGTCGATATGAGCGGCAGAGATCCGTCGACGGTACTGACGTCGAAGGCTGGGAGAGGAAGGGGAGGGGGGAGGTCTGGATGGTGGGGAAAGGGGGCGACGAGTGTGCGTACAGACGGCCCGACGACGCTCACTGGGGGGAGGTGTGGCCTAGCCAGAGATCTCTGCCTCAGCCCGGGGCTAAACGGGCTGGCTTTGTCCACTGTGCCTGTGGAGGCAGCGAGGACGAAGGGCGCCTGTGGTCAGGCGAAGGTGAGAGCCACACGTAGAGGTCGGTGAGTGCGGAAGCGTCTCGCGGACAGCGAAGGTCAGAGCCACCGAAATCTTTTGAGTTGAGTGCCGAGGTGGTCAAGCAAGCGTCTGTGGCCAAGCTGACAAGAGAGGCTTCGGAGCTCACGCTCAAGCTTTTAGAGAGAGAGAGAGAGAGAGAGAGAGAGAGAGAGAGAGAGAGAGAGAGAGAGAGAGAGAGAGAGAGAGAGAGAGAGACGCGTCAAGAAACTTTTAAGATGGGGTTGTACCGACCCTATTGCCGTGTACTGCTCATGGTGTACCTAAAAAGGGAGTTCCTCTCCCAGTCATCCATCTTGTGAGAGTTCGAAGGAAGAAGGAGTCTCTCTCTCTCTCTCTCTCTCTCTCTCTCTCTCTCTCTCTCTCTCTCTCTCTCTCTCTCTCTCTCTCTCTCTCTCTCCAGATGGCTTGCTTTAACCCCAGAGTGTTTCCAGTGTATCAGGACGGGCCACACACACTGGCCGACACCATATACGCTAAGCTCCCTCAGTCTCAGGGCTATACGACCACAACCACATCCCCTCCTTCCCTCCCGGCCGCTACCAACCCCCCCTCCTTCTCTCATGACGTGGGGACCGGCATTAAATCCGACCCCCACGCAACCCGCTTCCTGTTTCGTCCCTACGGGAAATTCCGAACCATCGTATATATATATGGTTTGTGGGGGGGGGGGGGGGTATTAGGCAGCGTGCGTGCGTGCGTGCGTACGTCCATCCTGCGGTACTGGGAGGTACTGGCTCGGTTGTACGTACGGATTTGGGGACACAGCACCAGTACAGGTGGGGACTGGGTGGGGTGTAGCGGTCGTGTCGTAATGTGGTTCGTGGGAACTGGTTCGCTGCGCTGGGACGTGGGTACGGAGATGAGCTTATAACGGCTCCAGTTACATGGGTACTGGCCCGGTACGACCCCAGTTCGAACTGGGAGGCAGCCCAGGACGGTGGCCGGTGCGTACTGGGGTCGGGGGGCCACTGGTAGCGGCCATGACCGGAATGATGACCACGCAAAAGTCCCAGGTACCGAACCACCTTTCCAGGAACCGACCCTTCTACAGCGACCTCCTGCGGGAGTGGACGTCGTGTGGCAAGACCTTCAACTGAGGACACACACACAAACACACACACACACACACACACACACCGTCATTCTCCGCGGGGGAAATCTGTGTCATCGGCGACGTTCTGGAGGTGACGTCCAGACCCCCCCGTAACGCACCGCCCGTTGCGTCACTTGGGAAGGACGCGTGACGCATTACCCAGGAGCCACGGTCGCGCGTCGCCGTCGAACCGCGTCACGCATGGGGTGGTGTGGGGGGGGGGTTGTGATCGTACACACACACACACACCCTTCCGGGGTGATTAAGTCATTGAGGAGTTTCGTCAGAGCCCAAGGGGGCGTGAGCCAGTCTCTTGTCTCCAGGAAATGAGAGAGAGAGAGAGAGAGAGAGAGAGAGAGAGAGAGAGAGAGAGAGAGAGAGAGAGAGAGCGAGCACGGAGCATTATGCTATTTCTGTATATATCTCAAGGTTAGGTTGAGGATTGTTCTGTGGGGGTGAGGTCGTGGCTGTACCACAAGGGTTGTAGACAATGGTCCAGTTCACCTCCCTCTGCACGACGGTACACGACCCTAGAGCACGACGGTACACGACCCTTGAGCACGACAGTACGACCCTTGAGCACGACAGTACGACCCTTGAGCACGACGTTACACGACCCTTGAGCACGACGGTACATGACCCTTGAGTACGACGATACATGACCCTTGAGCACGACGTTAAACGACCCTTGAGCACGACGATACGAACCCTGAGCACGACGGTACACGACCCTTGAGCACGACGGTAAACGACCCTTGAGCACGACGGTAAACGACCCTTGAGCACGACGGTACACGACCCTTAGGCACGACAATACACGACCCTTGAGCACGACGGTGGCACGTCTTTTGAGCAAGCTTCCATTCTTAAGCACGATGGTGTGGGTACACGTCTGAGTAAGAGATGTTATACCAAGCATTTGTTATTCTTTTCGTCTATGTTATAGGTTACAGTCACGGACCCAAGTCCACAGCAAGGCCGGGTCTTAACGGAAATAAAGAGAGGATTATGAGAAGGGAAAAAGGGGAGACGAGGGAAAGCATTAACGAAATTTTGAGGAAGTGGGGGGAAAAACTGTGGTACAGAATGAGAGAATCGCTGATCTCATGAGTATATATATGATTATCGTCCCCGGGTCATGCAATTGGCCACATCTCATGGTCTGTGTTATATGAATTGAGAGCTCCATTCCCACGTAACAAACCATCCAAACTGATACACTCCTGGTGAACACCTAGGCCCTGATGGTTTCATTTTCATTTCACCAACCGTCCATAACAGTGTGCACAACCCCCCAACAAACAAGTTCAAACCCCGAGAGCTTTCGTCAGTGTAGAATACGGCCATGTGTATCCGCAAGTTCAACATCAAACATGCACATCAAGTTCAAGTTTAGAAAAAAAAAAAGAAAGCAATGTACATTCCAGATGTATTTAGAAAGAAATATAAAGTTTAAACAAGGCAGCTAATGAACCACACCCCAATGCATACAAAAAACAAGAGCTCGAATGTCAGACGAGCCAAATGTCAGAGTTCCATCCCGTCTGTTCCACATAGACTTGAGAGAAACAGCGCGAGAGATGTCTTGTTCCCCATCACTGTGAATTACAGAGACATCCTAATATCAATAGCCAACTGTGGGACCCCAGTCTTTCCCTCGGGATATGCAGAGGTGGGGACACTATGTCTTGAATACGTCTCAGGGAGTTGAATAAGGCAAAGGCATGGAAGGGGTGGGCCAGATAAACGGGAAGGGGGATTAAATGATGGAGGGATGGATGCCGAATATGTAGGTGGGTACTGGAAAGGGGATTTAAGAGGGGGAGGGGGTTGTTTTGTGTGGGGTCACCCGAGATATAACCTCGGTGTATGTCGGCTGTACGATGAATATGGTTTCCTCGTGTGTTTTCCAGCAGGATTTCGCTGTCATGCGCTGGGGTTCGAACGTGGGAGACGAATGCCAACAAGCTCTGTATGGTAACTCGTTAGGGGTCCACTCTTCAGCGTGAGTGTGGCGAGTTCCCTATGATGTAACGCGTTGGGGTTCCACTCCATGCATGAATATAGCCTTCAAGGCCAGAGAGGCTGCAGTGAGTAAGGCGTGGTGGATGAGTCAAGACTGGTGAGTAATGGAGGCAGCAAAACCAGTGAATACAACCAGAATTAAATTAACTACACTGAACAGCCATTTACAGCTGGTATTTACTTCATACCCAGGTTCCGTCCATCGCGTCGCCCCCTGTATACCCCATCGTTCAGTTCACTCTATCCCGTGCACGCCTATCACCCTTCTGCATGTTCAGGCCTAGGCCACTCAGTATCTTTTTATCCTTTTTTTTCTCTTCGAAATATATATTTAGTATCAAATCTCTACCTATATACCCGTTGCTTGCCTCAGGCCCGGGAGACGCCAGGGCGCAGACACATCCCCGCCCACAGCGCCCAACATATCCGAACACAACAGTGCACCCGCCAGCGTTGAGGTAGTTATCTCCGCCAGCGAACATTGTGCCTGGCGTGCAAAATTACCGGCGAATACACACGCATCCTGGGGAACACGGATCCCTACAGGAAATGCAGTTCTGGTGATAACACACACGCGCAATCCAGCCCTGGGGAAAAAAAAACACTACGAAGGTTCTAACTTGCTTTCAAAATGACAGTAAAATGAATCCGTGAGCAATGAAAATATATTATCGTACAGAATCCTTGACTACCAATTCCCAGCCCGTCCTCTTCGTGTTACAGCCTCTCTGTTCTCACTGAGCAGAGCTGATCCCAAACATTCTATTGAGGATTACGTCTGCATGGAAGTCATGCGATCGTCGACACGCGCAAGGAGGCTGCAGTGTGACTACCCATATAAAAATCTGCGATGCGTTCTAGTGGGTCTTGCCTCAGTATATTATAGGTTTCTACTAAAACAAGGCAATGTTTATAGTCTAGTTATATCAACGTGTCCTGGGGTTGTGTATATAGTCTAGTTATATCAACGTGTCCTGGGGTTGTGTATATAGTCTAGTTATATCAACGTGTCCTGGGGCAGTGTATATAGTCTAGTTATATCAACGTGTCCTGGGGTTGTGTATATAGTCTAGTTATATCAACGTGTCCTGGGGCAGTGTATATAGTCTAGTTATATCAACGTGTCCTGGGGTTGTGTATATAGTTTAGTTATATCAACGTGTCCTGGGGTTGTGTATATAGTCTAGTTATATCAACGTGTCCTGGGGCAGTGTATATAGTCTAGTTATATCAACGTGTCCTGGGGTTGTGTATATAGTTTAGTTATATCAACGTGTCCTGGGTTAGTGTATATAGTCTAGTTATATCAACGTGTCCTGGGGCAGTGTATATAGTCTAGTTATATCAACGTGTCCTGGGGTTGTGTATATAGTCAAGTTATATCAACGTGTCCTGGGGTAGTGTATATAGTCTAGTTATATCAACGTGTCCTGGGGTTGTGTATATAGTCTAGTTATATCGACGTGTCCTGGGGTTGTGTATATAGTCTAGTTATATCAACGTGTCCTGGGGTAGTGTATATAGTCTAGTTATATCGACGTGTCCTGGGGTTGTGTATATAGTCTAGTTATATCAACGTGTCCTGGGGTAGTGTATATAGTCTAGTTATATCAACGTGTCCTGGGGTAGTGTATATAGTCTAGTTATATCAACGTGTCCTGGGGTAGTGTATATAGTCTAGTTATATCAACGTGTCCTGGGGTAGTGTATATAGTCTAGTAATATCAGCGTGTCCTGGGGCTGTGTATATAATCAAACAGTTGTCCAACTACGATCATGATACACTCATATAAATCCTACAATAATGCATGAATTACAATTTATATATCGTATAAATCAGTGTAGGTGGACAGCTTCTAATAGCTACCCAATTCCCAAAGAATAACTGTGCAATATGAGATTGAGGGTTGGAATAGGATGGTAGAATATAGATGTAAAACAAATGGGTAAAAAAAAAAAAATAAGAGAAAAAGAAATTCCTTCAGTGTTTATACTGTTTTCTGTCCGTTAACGGAGCGGGAGAAGCCAAATCCTCCGTTCCTGATCGATGGGCCGTTGAAAGCAGAACGGCAAACGGCATAGTTGTGAGGGGGGGGGGGTAGGGCATGGGTTAAACAGACGAAATTTATGGCCTACCAAGCGCCATGATCCCCCCCAGGCGTGTTTGTCCAGCACACACACACACACATACACAGAGAGAGAGAGAGAGAGAGAGAGAGAGAGAGAGAGAGAGAGAGAGAGAGAGAGAGAGAGAGAGAGAGAGAGAGAGACTCAGTGGTGATTTAACCCACAGAAAAGAAAAAGAAAAAGGGGGACTTTATTTCAACTTTCGCGCTTTTAGGTTACGAGATCAGATTAGCGGCTCGTGGAAGCATTATGGACTATTGTTATTCATGATATTCAGTAAGAAATAAATAAAATCCTCGCGAGATCTAGAGAACAAAAAAGAAAATAGAGGAAGGGAGCTGCGACACAATCAAAAGAAATATTAATTTTGCGCGACGTTTTCCCTTCCCGTTCGTTCAAACCAGCCGATACATCTACGAATCCGCTTTCCAGAAAAGTGACTTGTAGTATTTTAGCTAACGCCCCATCGCTCTACGGTGAAATGATAAAGACAAAATCTTAACTTTTGAGGAGGTACAATTAGCTTTCAGCCCTAGACTACGAGCGGCAAAAGTGCCAGACATATCTACTTATGTACGCAGTAAAAAGTTCGGAGCTCGCCGTGAGAACCTGATGGCTTGTATCCTTCAACATCCGATAATGGATGGCACTTGACACTCAAGCTGTTTGTAAAACCAGTTAGTTATGGCCGGACCTGAGAGAAAAAGCGACTGGAGTGTCATTAATGACTTAAGACACACAATAAATGCCTGTCGAGGTGAGTTTACCAAGCGCCCCTCTTAAAGTTGAGGGATTCTCATTTTATGAAGTCACTGTCGCTGAACTATCTCACTACCACACAATTCACTGCCAGACATCACCACGAAAAAGTGGGGCGTATTTTAGTGTGAAGGCACCTGGTTTTTAGTGAGCGCGTATGGGTAAGGAGGTATGAGATGCATGTGTGTGTGTTGGTCCGGGCTAAATCCTTTCCAACCTCGAGTACAACAGTGACCCTGAAACTCACACTTGCAAGCAGGATTGACTGAAGAACAGCACCAGCGAAAAGTACAAGGTTAAATCCACTTCGAATAACCTTGCCAGTGGCCTTCTCCGGGCAAACAGGAGTGGTCAGATCAACAATGCCCAATTTCCAGGCACTATTATCATTTCGTAGTTCAGTGAAAATCTAGGCATATGAAAGTAATATCAGAACACGATTGTGCCTATCATTCCACACTATTACACAACGTAATGTGCACTTACGGAAGAAAACTTCATTAAATATATCTTCACTACTCCATTCACACCACTGGTATCCTTCACGAACACCCCAACTGACGCTATTATGATAGTGAAATAGTTGATATAAGTGCACTATCTACACTACTCCATTGACACCACTGGTATTCTTCACCAACACCCCAACTGACACTATGATAGTTGATATAAGTGCACTGTCTTCACTACTCCATTAAAACCACTGGTATTCTTCACAAACACACCAATGACTAATATCATAGTGGTATAGTTGATATAAGTGCACTGTCTTCACTACTCCATATACACCTCTGGTATTCTTCACCAACACCCCAACTGGCACTATGATAGTGGATTAGTTGATATAAGTGCACTATCTTCACTAGTCAATTGACACCACTGGTATTGTTCACCAACACCCCAACGTAGTTTTCATAGTCGAATAGTTGATATAATTGCACTATCTTCACTACTCCATATACACTACTGGTATTCTTCACCAACACTCCGACATAGTTACGATAGTGGAATAGTTGATATAAGTACACTATCTTCACTACTCCATTGACACCACTGGTATTCTTCACCAACACACCGACATAGTTATGATGGTGGAATAGTTGATATAAGTACACTATCTACACTACTTCATTGACACCACTGGTATTCTTCGCCAACACGCCAACTGAAACTACTGTGATAGTCGAATAGTTGATATAAGTTCACTATCTTCACTATTCCATTGACACCACTGTTATCCTCACTACCACCCCCATATGACGTTGGAAATAGGATAAACGAATAGTTGACATATGTACACTATCTTCACTACTCCCGTGGCACCACAGGTATTCCTCAATAACATTCAGAACCGACTCTAAATTATATATTATAAGACATTCTTGTCTTTCTCTTCAAGGCCTTGTTTCTTATCGGCAAATTCTTTATCAACGACATCCTAACTTTGCCAAGTAGCTTCAACATTTCATCTCAACTATATTTATTACTGCCATCTGGGATACTGAGGCACATCGAATGTGCAGATCTTTACTTAGACAAAATCAAGAAACATGACCCGAGGACTTCCAAGTGTTAGCATCGTTCAGCGAGTTAGAGAGTATTTCTCAAAATATGTGTTGAGGAGATGCAAGTATCCAAGCCCACAAGACAGCTGGGTTCTCTTCGCACATTGCCCCTTGACCTTTTTCTCCCTGTGGGCAGTATTCTTTGCAGTATACCAAGGGTATTTCTCAGATGAAGTGATTCATTGCGCAAGTCAAGGGGGAGGACTGCAGGAGCTTACCGACCCCGTCAAACTGGATATATGTGTCCAGTACTCACATATCGACCTGGATGATGGTGTCAGCAAAGGTTCAATCCTGAACTATCTCTGGCACCCTTATGTCCTACTCACCATCTGCGCACTCGTTTACTTGCCACAGTTGGTGAAGAAAGTAGTCAGTCACAAGGGCATAGAACACTTCTTCAGCAAAGTGAACTCCGGCCATGGTGTGTGTGATTTCAACGAAGAAGCGAGCCAGTATTGTTATGATTTTGTGGGATCCCACGGAGGGCATCTCTTCGCATCACTGAAAGTATCGCTGACTTGCCTGTTGGTCGACCTGATGTCCGTCGTCATCCTCGACTCTTCATCCCAGAATACTTTTTATAACAGCATAATGCACTTCCCATACACGAGGGACATGGCAAACTACGAACGCGTCTTCTCTCGCGTTTTCCCCCCAACTGCCCGTTGCTCCATCACACCCACCATGCAGATCAGCCTCCAGAACACCGAGAACTACGGATGTTCTCTGCCCCTCAACTGGTACTACGAAAAGGTATACATCCTTCTCTTTGTGTACTTCGCAATCCTCTTGATTGTCAGCGTTGTCTCCGTTCTCATGGACCTGTGGAGGATGCTGCCCTGCCGTCGACACAGATTGGTTTCCATGGGGGGTCACTACGTGAACTGGAGCAAGGACGTTGCCCAGCACTGGAGTTTGGATGAACTCTCCGTCCTCAATTATTTCCGTGGATTTGTTGACCATGATACCTTCGTCGACATTATGGGCCATGTCGTTGCTATTCGGAAGACATCCTATGAAGTGCTCTGCAGCATACTCAGTGATGAGGACGAAGTGTGAGGATCTTGCCTTCCGCCCCATACCAACCATCCCCGGTGAAGATTATCCTCAGTTGACCAAGTTTTTTGAACGCGGGTTTTCTTTTTAATTTCAGTTTTGAAAAGGTGATCTGTTGATCATTATGTCATTTTATTAGAAGGATCTATATATTTAAAAAAACTTTTCTCTCTCTCTCTCTCTGAATATCTATATCTTCTACCTATCTATCTATCTATATCTCAATCTATCTATCTATCTATCTATCTATCTATCTATATATATATATATATATATATATATATATATATATATATATATATTATATATATATATATATATATATATATATATATATATATATATATATATATTCTTCATCTTTTTTCCGTGAGTGAGGTAGCACCACGAAACATACGAAGAACCACCCATCCACTTATATACAACTATATACACATAAACACCCCCATACCCACATATATATGCATACACATATACATATCAAGATATACACATATACTTCCCACATACACAGACATATACGTATAGACACATGTACATATATATAATTTCATACACATATTCATATATATACCTCACCAAGAAGTCAACAACACAGTCACCCTCTTTCTCAATAGATACAACTACAATGGCATCCAAAACTGCTGCTTTACCTCTCATTTCATCTTCCGAAAGGCTTCATCACCTCTTCTCTCAGAAGCAAACCTTTCTACATGTCCATTATCTTCACTACTCGCTTGACACCATTGGTATTCTTCGCTAATATTCCGAACTGACGCTGAATTTATGATTGTCGTACAATTTATATATGTCCACTACCTTCACTACTCCCGTGACACGACTGGTGTTCACTAACACCACAAATGACATTTATGGTAGTCGAATAGTTGATATAAGTAAACTATCTTCACTGCTCCATTGACCCCAGTGGTATTCTTCACCAACACCGCAACTGACACTATGATAGTTGAATAGTTGACATAAGTGCACTATCTTCACTACTCCATTGAATCCACTGGTATTATTCACAAACACCCCAATGACTCTAATTCAAGTCGAATAGTTGATATAAGTGCACTATCTTCACTACTTAATTGACACCCCTGGTATTCTTCACCAACACCCCAACTGACACTATGATAGTTGAATAGTTGATATAAGTGCACTATCTTCACCACTCCATTGAAACCACTGGTATTCTTCACAAACACACCAATGAATAATATCATAGTGGTATAGTTGATATAAGTGCACTATCTTCACTATATTGAAACCAATGTTATTCTTCACAAACACCCCAGTGACTAATACGATAGTGGAATAGTTGAGATAAGTGCACGATCTTCACTACTCCATATACACTACAGGTATTCTACACCAACACCCCGACATGGTTATGATAGTGGAATAGTTGATATAAGTGCCTTATCTTCACTACCCCATTGAAACTACTGGTATTCTTCACCAACATCCCAACTGAAACTACTATGACAGTCGAATAGTTAATATAAGTGCACTATCTTCACTACTCCATATACACTACTGGTATTCTTTACCAATACCCCGGCATAGGTATGATAGTGGAATACTTGATATAAGTGCACTATCTTCACTACTCAATTGGCACCACTGGTATTCTTCACCAACACCCCAACTGACACTAAGACAGTTTAGTTGATGTAAGTGCACTATCTTCACTACTCCATATACACTACTGGTATTCTTCACCAACACCCCGGCATAGTTATGATAGTGGAATACTTGATAAAAGTGCACTGTCTTCAGTACTCAATTGACACCACTGGTATTCTTCACCAACTTCACCCTAACTGACACTATGACAGTTGAATAGTGTATATAAAAGCACTATCTTCACTACTCCATACACACTACTGGTATTCTTCACCAGCACCCCGACATATTTATGATAGTGGAATAGTTGATATAAGTGCACTATCTTCACTACTCTATTGACACCACTGGTATTCTTCACCAACACCCCAACTGACACTATGATAGTTGAATAGTTGATATAAGTGCACTGTCTTCACTACTCCATTAAAACCACTGGTATTCTTCACAAACACACCAATGACTAATATCATAGTGGTATAGTTGATATAAGTGCACTATCTTCACTACTCCATATACACTACTGGTATTCTTCACCAACACCCCAACTGACAATATCATAGTGGAATAGTTGATATAAGTGCACTATCTTCACTACTCCATATACACCTCTGGTATTCTTCACCAACACCCCAACTGGCACTATGATAGTGGATTAGTTGATATAAGTGCACTATCTTCACTAGTCAATTGACACCACTGGTATTGTTCACCAACACCCCAACGTAGTTTTCATAGTCGAATAGTTGATATAATTGCACTATCTTCACTACTCCATATACACTACTGGTATTCTTCACCAACACTCCGACATAGTTACGATAGTGGAATAGTTGATATAAGTACACTATCTTCACTACTCCATTGACACCACTGGTATTCTTCACCAACACACCGACATAGTTATGATGGTGGAATAGTTGATATAAGTACACTATCTACACTACTTCATTGACACCACTGGTATTCTTCGCCAACACGCCAACTGAAACTACTGTGACAGTCGAATAGTTGATATAAGTGCACTATCTTCACTATTCCATTGACACCACTGTTATCCTCACTACCACCCCCATATGACGTTGGAAATAGGATAAACGAATAGTTGACATATGTACACTATCTTCACTACTCCCGTGGCACCACAGGTATTCCTCAATAACATTCTGAACCGACTCTAAATTATATATTATAAGACATTCTTGTCTTTCTCTTCAGGGCCTTGTTTCTTATCGGCAAATTCTTTATCAACGACATCCTAACTTTGCCAAGTAGCTTCAACATTTCATCTCAACTATATTTATTACTGCCATCTGGGATACTGAGGCACATCGAATGTGCAGATCTTTACTTAGACAAAATCAAGAAACATGACCCGAGGACTTCCAAGTGTTAGCATCGTTCAGCGAGTTAGAGAGTATTTCTCAAAATATGTGTTGAGGAGATGCAAGTATCCAAGCCCACAGGACAGCTGGGTTCTCTTCGCACATTGCCCCTTGACCTTTTTCTCCCTGTGGGCAGTATTCTTTGCAGTATACCAAGGGTATTTCTCAGATGAAGTGATTCATTGCGCAAGTCAAGGGGGAGGACTGCAGGAGCTTACCGACCCCGTCAAACTGGATATATGTGTCCAGTACTCACATATCGACCTGGATGATGGTGTCAGCAAAGGTTCAATCCTGAACTATCTCTGGCACCCTTATGTCCTACTCACCATCTGCGCACTCGTTTACTTGCCACAGTTGGTGAAGAAAGTAGTCAGTCACAAGGGCATAGAACACTTCTTCAGCAAAGTGAACTCCGGCCATGGTGTGTGTGATTTCAACGAAGAAGCGAGCCAGTATTGTTATGATTTTGTGGGATCCCACGGAGGGCATCTCTTCGCATCACTGAAAGTATCGCTGACTTGCCTGTTGGTCGACCTGATGTCCGTCGTCATCCTCGACTCTTCATCCCAGAATACTTTTTATAACAGCATAATGCACTTCCCATACACGAGGGACATGGCAAACTACGAACGCGTCTTCTCTCGCGTTTTCCCCCCAACTGCCCGTTGCTCCATCACACCCACCATGCAGATCAGCCTCCAGAACACCGAGAACTACGGATGTTCTCTGCCCCTCAACTGGTACTACGAAAAGGTATACATCCTTCTCTTTGTGTACTTCGCAATCCTCTTGATTGTCAGCGTTGTCTCCGTTCTCATGGACCTGTGGAGGATGCTGCCCTGCCGTCGACACAGATTGGTTTCCATGGGGGGTCACTACGTGAACTGGAGCAAGGACGTTGCCCAGCACTGGAGTTTGGATGAACTCTCCGTCCTCAATTATTTCCGTGGATTTGTTGACCATGATACCTTCGTCGACATTATGGGCCATGTCGTTGCTATTCGGAAGACATCCTATGAAGTGCTCTGCAGCATACTCAGTGATGAGGACGAAGTGTGAGGATCTTGCCTTCCGCCCTATACCAACCATCCCCGGTGAAGATTATCCTCAGTTGACCAAGTTTTTTGAACGCGGGTTTTCTTTTTAATTTCAGTTTTGAAAAGGTGATCTGTTGATCATTATGTCATTTTATTAGAAGGATCTGTATATTTAAAAAAACCTCTCTCTCTCTGAATATCTATATCTTCTACCTATCTATCTATCTATATCTCAATCTATCTATCTATCTATCTATCTATCTATCTATCTATATATATATATATATATATATATATATATATATATATATATATATATATATATATATATATTCTTCATCTCTTTTTCCGTGAGTGAGGTAGCACCACGAAACATACGAAGAACCACCCATCCACTTATATACAACTATATACACATAAACACCCCCATACCCACATATATATGCATACACATATACATATCAAGATATACACATATACTTCCCACATATACGTATAGACACATGTACATATCTATAATTTCATACACATATTCATATATATACCTCACCAAGAAGTCAACAACACAGTCACCCTCTTTCTCAATAGATACAACTACAATGGCATCCAAAACTGCTGCTTTACCTCTCATTTCATCTTCCGAAAGGCTTCATCACCTCTTCTCTCAGAAGCAAACCTTTCTACATGTCCATTATCTTCACTACTCGCTTGACACCATTGGTATTCTTCGCTAATATTCCGAACTGACGCTGAATTTATGATTGTCGTACAATTTATATATGTCCACTACCTTCACTACTCCCGTGACACGACTGGTGTTCACTAACACCACAAATGACACTTATGGTAGTCGAATAGTTGATATAAGTAAACTATCTTCACTGCTCCATTGACCCCAGTGGTATTCTTCACCAACACCGCAACTGACACTATGATAGTTGAATAGTTGACATAAGTGCACTATCTTCACTACTCCATTGAATCCACTGGTATTCTTCACAAACATCCCAATGACTCTAATTCAAGTCGAATAGTTGATATAAGT
The DNA here is from genome assembly GCF_036320965.1 of Panulirus ornatus. Lineage (NCBI taxonomy): Eukaryota > Metazoa > Arthropoda > Malacostraca > Decapoda > Palinuridae > Panulirus > Panulirus ornatus. The sequence continues at coordinate 1,992,617 of NC_092274.1, forward strand.
GCACTATCTTCACTACTTAATTGACACCCCTGGTATTCTTCACCAACACCCCAACTGACACTATGATAGTTGAATAGTTGATATAAGTGCACTATCTTCACCACTCCATTGAAACCACTGGTATTCTTCACAAACACACCAATGAATAATATCATAGTGGTATAGTTGATATAAGTGCACTATCTTCACTATATTGAAACCAATGTTATTCTTCACAAACACCCCAGTGACTAATACGATAGTGGAATAGTTGAGATAAGTGCACGATCTTCACTACTCCATATACACTACTGGTATTCTACACTAACACCCCGACATGGTTATGATAGTGGAATAGTTGATATAAGTGCCTTATCTTCACTACTCCATTGAAACCACTGGTATTCTTCACCAACATCCCAACTGAAACTACTATGACAGTGGAATAGTTGATATAAGTGCACTATCTTCACTACTCCATATACACTACTGGTATTCTTTACCAATACCCCGGCATAGGTATGATAGTGGAATACTTGATATAAGTGCACTATCTTCACTACTCAATTGACACCACTGGTATTCTTCACCAACATCCCAACTGAAACTACTATGACAGTGGAATAGTTGATATAAGTGCACTATCTTCACTACTCCATATACACTACTGGTATTCTTCACCAACACCCCGACACTATGATAGTTGAATAGTTGATATAAGTGCACTATCTTCACTAATCCACTGAAAGCACTGGTATTCTTCACAAGCACCCTAAAGACTAATATGAAGTGGAATAGTTGATGAAGTGCACTATCTTCACTACTCCATATACACCACGGGTATTCTTCACCAACACCCCAACTGACACTATGATAGTGGAATAGTTGATATAAGTGCACTATCTTCACTACTCCATATACACCTCTGGTATTCTTCACCAACACCCCAACTGGCACTATGATAGTGGAATAGTTGATATAAGTGCACTATCTTCACTAGTCAGTTGACACCACTGGTATTGTTCACCAACACCCCAACGTAGTTTTCATAGTCGAATAGCTGATATAATTGCACTATCTTCACTACTCCATATACACTACTGGTATTCTTCACCAACACTCCGACATAGTTACGATAGTGGAATAGTTGATATAAGTACACTATCTTCACTACTCCATTGACACCACTGGTATTCTTCACCAACACACCGACATAGTTATGATGGTGGAATAGTTGATATAAGTTCACTATCTACACTACTTCATTGACACCACTGGTATTCTTCGCCAACACGCCAACTGAAACTACTGTGATAGTCGAATAGTTGATATAAGTGCACTATCTTCACTATTCCATTGACACCACTGTTATCCTCACTACCACCCCCATATGACGTTGGAAATAGGATAAACGAATAGTTGACATATGTACACTATCTTCACTACTCCCGTGGCACCACAGGTATTCCTCAATAACATTCTGAACCGACTCTAAATTATATATTATAAGACATTCTTGTCTTTCTCTTCAAGGTCTTGTTTCTTATCGGCAAATTCTTTATCAACGACATCCTAACTTTGCCAAGTAGCTTCAACATTTCATCTCAACTATATTTATTACTGCCATCTGGGATACTGAGGCACATCGAATGTGCAGATCTTTACTTAGACAAAATCAAGAAACATGACCCGAGGACTTCCAAGTGTTAGCATCGTTCAGCGAGTTAGAGAGTATTTCTCAAAATATGTGTTGAGGAGATGCAAGTATCCAAGCCCACAGGACAGCTGGGTTCTCTTCGCACATTGCCCCTTGACCTTTTTCTCCCTGTGGGCAGTATTCTTTGCAGTATACCAAGGGTATTTCTCAGATGAAGTGATTCATTGCGCAAGTCAAGGGGGAGGACTGCAGGAGCTTACCGACCCCGTCAAACTGGATATATGTGTCCAGTACTCACATATCGACCTGGATGATGGTGTCAGCAAAGGTTCAATCCTGAACTATCTCTGGCACCCTTATGTCCTACTCACCATCTGCGCACTCGTTTACTTGCCACAGTTGGTGAAGAAAGTAGTCAGTCACAAGGGCATAGAACACTTCTTCAGCAAAGTGAACTCCGGCCATGGTGTGTGTGATTTCAACGAAGAAGCGAGCCAGTATTGTTATGATTTTGTGGGATCCCACGGAGGGCATCTCTTCGCATCACTGAAAGTATCGCTGACTTGCCTGTTGGTCGACCTTATGTCCGTCGTCATCCTCGACTCTTCATCCCAGAATACTTTTTATAACAGCATAATGCACTTCCCATACACGAGGGACATGGCAAACTACGAACGCGTCTTCTCTCGCGTTTTCCCCCCAACTGCCCGTTGCTCCATCACACCCACCATGCAGATCAGCCTCCAGAACACCGAGAACTACGGATGTTCTCTGCCCCTCAACTGGTACTACGAAAAGGTATACATCCTTCTCTTTGTGTACTTCGCAATCCTCTTGATTGTCAGCGTTGTCTCCGTTCTCATGGACCTGTGGAGGATGCTGCCCTGCCGTCGACACAGATTGGTTTCCATGGGGGGTCACTACGTGAACTGGAGCAAGGACGTTGCCCAGCACTGGAGTTTGGATGAACTCTCCGTCCTCAATTATTTCCGTGGATTTGTTGACCATGATACCTTCGTCGACATTATGGGCCATGTCGTTGCTATTCGGAAGACATCCTATGAAGTGCTCTGCAGCATACTCAGTGATGAGGACGAAGTGTGAGGATCTTGCCTTCCGCCCCATACCAACCATCCCCGGTGAAGATTATCCTCAGTTGACCAAGTTTTTTGAACGCGGGTTTTCTTTTTAATTTCAGTTTTGAAAAGGTGATCTGTTGATCATTATGTCATTATACAAGAAGGAAATATATATTAAAAAACTCTCTCTCTCTCTCTCTCTCTCTCTCTCTCTCTCTCTCTCTCTCTCTCTCTCTCTCTCTGAATATCTTTATCTTCTGCCTATCTACCTACCTATCTATCTATCTATCTATCTATCTATCTATGTTTCTATATATATATATATATATATATATATATATATATATATATATATATATATATATATATATATATATATATACATAGGAAACACCTGATTCACGAATCCTGTACTACTTTTAAAACCACACTTCTATCCAATCTGATACTCTGTAAATGCCTTCACCCTCTCATTCAGTACCCTCCAATATCATTTCCCAGGAATGCTTAAAAAACTAATGCCCCTGTAGTTTGGACGCTCGCTTTCATCCCCTTTAGCTTTGTACAGTGGCACCATGCTTGCATTCCTCCAATCCTTAGGTACGTCACTGTCATCCATACGTACATTGAATATCCTCACCAACCAGTCAACAACACAGTCACCTTCTTTCTCAAGAGATACAACTACAATGGCATCACTGCTGCTTTGCCTCATCTCATCTTTCGAAAGGTTTCATCACCTCTTCTTTCAGAGCCAAACCTTTCTACCTGTCCAGTTTCTTCACTACTCGCTTGACACCATTGGTATTCTTCGCTAATATTCCGAACTGACGCTGAATTTATGATTGTCGTACAATTGATATATTTCCACTACCTTCACTACTCCCTTGGCACGACTGGTGTTCACTAACACCACAAATGACACTTATGGTAGTGGAATAGTTGATATAAGTACACTATCTTCACTACTCCATTGACACCACTGGTATTCTTCACCAACACCCGAACTGACACTAATAGTGGAATAGTTGATATAAGAGCACTACTTCACTACTCCATTGACCCCAGTGGTATTCTTCACCAACACCGCAACTGACACTATGATAGTTGAATAGTTGACATAAGTGCACTATCTTCACTACTCCTTTGAAACAACTGGTATTCTTCACAAACACCCCAATGACTCTAATTCTAGTCAAATAGTTGATATAAGTTCACCATCTTCACTACTCAATTGACACAACTGGTATTCTTGACCAACACCCCAACTGACACTATGATAGTTGAATACTTGATATACGTGCAGTATCTTCACTACTCTATTGAAACCATTGTTATTCTTCACAAACACCCCAAAGACTAACATGATATTCGAATAGTATATATAAGTGCACTATCTTCACTACTCAATTGACACCACTGGTATTGTTCACCAACACCCCGACATAGTTATGATAGTGGAATAGTTGATATAAATGCACTATCTTCACTACTCCATTGACAACACTGGTATTCACCAACACCCCAACTGACACTACTGTGATAGTCGAATAGTTGATATAAGTGCGCTATCTTCACAACTCCATATACACTACTGGTATTCTTCACCAACATCCCGACATACTTTATGATAGTTGAATAGCCGATATAAGTGCACTATCTTCACTACTCCATTGAAACCACTGGTATTCTTCAACACCCCAACTGAAACCACTATGGCAGTCGAATAGTTGATATAAATGCACAATCTTCACTACTCCATATACACTACTGGTATTCTTCACCAACATCCCGACATACTTATGATAGTTGAATAGCCGAGATAAATGCACAATCTTCACTACTCTATATACACTACTGTTATTCTTCGCCAACAGCCCGGCATAGTTATGATAGTGGAATACTTGATATAAGTGCACTATCTTCACTACTCAATTGACACCACTGATTTTCTTCACCAACACCCCAACTGACACTATGATAGTTGAATAGTTGATATAAGTGCACTATCTTCACTACTCCATTGAAACCACTGGTACTCTTCACAAACACCCCAATGTCGAATGTGATAGTGCAATAGTTGATATAAGTGCACTATCTTCAGTACACCATATACACCACTGGAATTCTTCACCAACACCCCAACTGACACTATACTAGTGGAATAGTTGATATAAGTGCACTATCTTCACTAGTCATTTGACACCACTGGTATTGTTCATCAACATCCCAACGTAGTTTTCATAATCGAATAGTTGATATAATTGCACTATGTTTACTCCATATACACCACTGGTAATCTTCACCAGCACCCCGACATAGTTATGATAGTGAATAGTTGATATAAGTACACTATCTTCACTACTCCATTGACACCACTGGTATTCTTCACCAACACCCCGACATAGTTATGATAGTGGAATAGTTGATATAAGTACACTATCTTCACTACTCCATTGACACCACTGGTATTCTTCACCAACACCCCGACATAGTTATGATAGTGGAATAGTTGATATAAGTACACTATCTTCACTACTCCATTGACACCACTGGTATTCTTCACCAACACCCCGACATAGTTATGATAGTGGAATAGTTGATATAACTGCACTATCTTCACTACTCCATTGACACCTCTGGTATTCTTCACCAACACCCCAACTGAAACTACTGTGATAGTCGAATAGTTGATATAAGTGCACTATCTTCACTATTCCATTGACACCACTGTTATCCTCACTACCACCCCCATATGACGTTGGAAATAGGATAAACGAATAGTTGACATATGTACACTATTTTCACTACTCCCGTGGCACCACAGGTATTCCTCAATAACATTCTGAACCGACTCTAAATTATATATTATAAGACATTCTTGTCTTTCTCTTCAGGGCCTTGTTTCTTATCGGCAAATTCTTTATCAACGACATCCTAACTTTGCCAAGTAGCTTCAACATTTCATCTCAACTATATTTATTACTGCCATCTAGGATACTGAGGCACATCGAATGTGCAGATCTTTACTTAGACAAAATCAAGAAACATGACCCGAGGACTTCCAAGTGTTAGCATCGTTGAGCGAGTTAGAGAGTATTTCTCAAAATATGTGTTGAGGAGATGCAAGTATCCAAGCCCACAGGACAGCTGGGTTCTCTTCGCACATTGCCCCTTGACCTTTTTCTCCCTGTGGGCAGTATTCTTTGCAGTATACCAAGGGTATTTCTCAGATGAAGTGATTCATTGCGCAAGTCAAGGGGGAGGACTGCAGGAGCTTACCGACCCCGTCAAACTGGATATATGTGTCCAGTACTCACATATCGACCTGGATGATGGTGTCAGCAAAGGTTCAATCCTGAACTATCTCTGGCACCCTTATGTCCTACTCACCATCTGCGCACTCGTTTACTTGCCACAGTTGGTGAAGAAAGTAGTCAGTCACAAGGGCATAGAACACTTCTTCAGCAAAGTGAACTCCGGCCATGGTGTGTGTGATTTCAACGAAGAAGCGAGCCAGTATTGTTATGATTTTGTGGGATCCCACGGAGGGCATCTCTTCGCATCACTGAAAGTATCGCTGACTTGCCTTTTGGTCGACCTTATGTCCGTCGTCATCCTCGACTCTTCATCCCAGAATACTTTTTATAACAGCATAATGCACTTCCCATACACGAGGGACATGGCAAACTACGAACGCGTCTTCTCTCGCGTTTTCCCCCCAACTGCCCGTTGCTCCATCACACCCACCATGCAGATCAGCCTCCAGAACACCGAGAACTACGGATGTTCTCTGCCCCTCAACTGGTACTACGAAAAGGTATACATCCTTCTCTTTGTGTACTTCGCAATCCTCTTGATTGTCAGCGTTGTCTCCGTTCTCATGGACCTGTGGAGGATGCTGCCCTGCCGTCGACACAGATTGGTTTCCATGGGGGGTCACTACGTGAACTGGAGCAAGGACGTTGCCCAGCACTGGAGTTTGGATGAACTCTCCGTCCTCAATTATTTCCGTGGATTTGTTGACCATGATACCTTCGTCGACATTATGGGCCATGTCGTTGCTATTCGGAAGACATCCTATGAAGTGCTCTGCAGCATACTCAGTGATGAGGACGAAGTGTGAGGATCTTGCCTTCCGCCCCATACCAACCATCCCCGGTGAAGTTTGTCCTCAGTTGACCAAGTTTTTTGAACGCGGGTTTTCTTTTTAATTTCAGTTATATCTTTACGGGTTATATTAAAAGAAAACTTTTATTTTTAAAAAGTCTTGCATCATTATATCTTTACGGGATATATTAAAAGAAAACTTATATTCCAAAAAAGTCTCTTCGTTGTATATCAACTGACTGTTATATTTCTCTCTTGTGTCTCCCCTGATGATGTGATTATTACACGAAAGTGCACTTGGGAACTAATCGTGTTTCATTTTCCCCATGGACTCATAGCAACATATATATATTCCTTGCAGTTCACGGGGAAATGAAACACGATATGTTCCGAAGTGCACTTCACGGCGTGTAATAATCACATCATTAGGGGAAATACAAGAAACAGAAGTCATTTGGTGAACAAATTTGACTTGTTTAACAAATGGCGTCCTAGCTGCGTCTCTTTCTTAGCAACTTATCTTGTTTCATTTCCCCGTGGATTAGAAGGTATTTACATGATCATGTGCTCAATTGTGATCTTTTCATATATATATATATATATATATATATATATATATATATATATATATATATATATATATATATATATATATATATATATATATATATATATCTTTCTTTTAAACTATTCGCCATTTCCCGCGTTAGCGAGGTAGCGTTAAGAACAGAGGACTGGGCCTTTTTTGGAATATCCTCACCTGGCCCACTCTGTTCCTTCTTTTGGAAGATTAAAAAAAAACGAGAGGGGAGGATTTCCAGCCCCCCGCTCCCTCCCCTTTTAGTCGCCTTCTACGACACGCAGGGAATACGTGGGAAGTATTCTTAATTCCCTATCCCCAGGGTCAATATATATATATATATATATATATATATATATATATATATATATATATATATATATATATATATATATTATATATATATATATATATATATATATATATATATATATATATATATATATATATATGTGTGTGTGTGTGTGTGTGTGTGTGTGTGTGTGTGGTTGTATATATTTTTTTCATACCTATTCGCCATTTCCCATGTTACCGAGGTAGCGTTTCTTTTGGAAAATCAAAAACGGGATTTAGATATAGATTCATTATACTTGATCATTGTTTCCCGCTTCAGCGAGGTAGCGCCATAATAACAGACAGAAAAGGCTACATTCGTCCACACTCAAGTTTCTGGCTGTCATGTGTGATGCACCGAAACCACATCTCCCTATCCACATCTAGGCCCTTCAGGCCTTTATATGGTTTACGCCAGACGTTTCACATGCCCTGGTTCAGTGCATTGACAACATGTCGACCCCAGTATACCACATCGTTCCAAGCCACTCTTTTCTTTGCACGCCTCTCACCCTCCTGTATGTTCTTGACCTGATTGGTCAAAATCTTTTTCACTCCATCCTCCCCTCCCATTTTATCACCTCCCCCAAGAAAAAAGGAAAAAAGGTTGTCTGCCTAAGTCCAACAAACCGTAATTTACCTATTCACACACACACACACACACACACACACACACACACACACACACACCAAAGGTAAATCATATACTTCCACATGAAGACGGTCACAGCGAATAGCCTGGAAGCTACCACCCGACATGGCCAGCGACCACCACCACCACCACGCCAAACCCTCACCTTCTGGCTGCGGGAGAGAGAGGGTGGGAAGGGGGTAGAACAAGAGACACAGAAAACGGACTCACGAAGAAAACAAATGTGATGTGTCCCTGACCACTATCTTCACAGGACCCAGATCAGTAGTGCATGACTCGACCTTTGGAAGTAAGACAGGTTGCGGTGGCAGCTGACCTACAGAGAGAGAGAGAGAGAGAGAGAGACCTGTCAACGTGTCTGGGACGCGTCATAGCCTGACCTTAGTCAGGAGCCTATGACCCTGACCCGTTATGTCGAGGATGCCAACAGCTGTGGCACCTGGTAGTAGGTCGTGACCCCGCCAGACACGTCCGGGACGGGTCGAGGTCAACGCCTCTCTTTTACTCCAGGCACCTCCTACACTCAGTGGCAACTCTTACACTCAGTGGCGACTCCTTCACTCAGTGGCAACTCCTACACTCAGTGGCAACTCCTTCACTCAGTGGCAACTCCTACACTCAGTAGCAACTCCTACACTCAGTAGCAACTCCTTCACTCAGTGGCAACTCCTACACTCAGTGGCAAATCCTTCACTCAGTGGCAACTCCTACACTCAGTGGCAACTCCTACACTCAGTGGCAACTCCTTCACTCAGTGGCAACTCCTACACTCAGTAGCAACTCCTACACTCAGTAGCAACTCCTACACTCAGTAGCAACTCCTTCACTCAGTGGCAACTCCTACACTCAGTGGCAAATCCTTCACTCAGTGGCAACTCCTACACTCAGTGGCAAATCCTACACTCAGTGGCAAATCCTACACTCAGTGGCGACTCCTACACTCAGTGGCAAATCCTACACTCAGTGGCAACTCCTTCACTCAGTGGCAACTCCTACACTCAGTAGCAACTCCTTCACTCAGTGGCAACTCCTTCACTCGGTGGCAACTCCTAAGGTATAGTTAAAGTCGTCCAGCCATTCATACACACACTGGACCAGAGACACTGTCATTTCGACTTGGATGTGAGGAAGGCGAGAGAAGCAGATGAGGGAGTTAGCGGCGACTGTAAACCCTTGTTTTAGAAAACAAAAAAAGTCAAATTTACAGCAGACTCGAGTGAACTGAATTGCCGACCGATAGCCGCTCCAACTGGGGATAAATAGATGACGTGGAATTAACTGGCTCGCTTTTGAAAGAGACAGTATATGTTGGACTGTTGTATCGGGACACAAAAAGCTCCAGTGTTACGCGAGGGATGTACTTCTCTGTCTTTTTTTGTGTCAAGATCGAGAGAAAAGGTTATTTAAATAAATGGGAACTATGAAAACATCAGAGGCAATTTTTTTCTTTTTAATTTCAAGAGTAGAGGCGATACGAAAGGTCGAGTTTCTGCAAAAGTCGTAGGCTCGAACCGACCTTAATCTTGGTATATAGTAATTAGCCACCTGAATGACTGCAGTTATCACGTCAAATTGCAGTGGAACACACACACACACACACACACACACACACGTCTGCAAAGCCTTGGCACACGCCTGGTCGAAGCTGCGTCGAACCCTGGGCTTCGACGGGGCGGAGTGTACAGTCTCAGGTACGCCCCGATGCCGTACCGACAGAGAGACAGAGACAGAATGCGAGACGTAAGTTCGAAACCGTGTCGAACCTTCTTGTCTGTGGCCCTGATAGCGACAGACGACCCGCGCCACTGCTTCGAACAGTCACGTCCTCAGGCACCAGGAAGTTTGACGTACGTGGTAAGTGGAACACTGCCACTGTGTACATTACCAACTACTGAACAATGGCCCGCAGTCGATCAAGGATACAGATATCCCGTAGTCCAGCAGGACTGATGTGTGTGTGTGTGTGTGTGTGTGTGTGTGTGTGTTGGGGAATGGAGAAGGAAGAGTGGAGAAGGAAGCGTCCAGTCCAGGATGTGGAAGGAAGGATCCTACTGGCTTGAGGAAACAGGGCAACCCCCCCCCCCCCCCTGCACAGCCTTCACCTTTGTGTGAAGAAAGGTTTATCCTCAAGGCTTTGGGAGGTGGGGGGGGGGGTGTGTGTGGTCATAACACTTTCCACCAACCACAGCCGCCGCTGCATCTCATTACGGCCGTCATGCACAACACGCCTGCCTGCCGCGCCACGTCGCATGATCGACCCGCTCCGCCCCTGCCTCACGCATCCCCAAAAGTCCCGTCTGTGAGAATCAGAAATGTTCTCAATGCTATATATCTCTCAGCGATTCCAGGCCCAGAACATATCATTCTCCACTGCCCCATTACCCAGACGAGAGGCTGGATCCTTACACGCAGGCACGACGAGACAACTTTCGTCTCCTCCAAAGACACTTTTCGTTTATCAGAATCGAGATAAATTCATTAGAAGGAGACAACTGGGGGGGTGGGGGGTCTTTACCCTACGTGGAGCCCCAGCACAGAGCCCACGTCAAGTGGACCGGACCAGGGAGAGGTGAGCACCAACCAGGTCTGCAGTAGATCGTGGCAGATGTGTAAAGAAAACTGGACTGGCAGCTTGAGCCAAGGGCGTTACGCCTCTCGTAACGAGAGCGCCCTCCCCCCGTCCCTAAACCCCCTCCAACTGTCACCACTCCCACCCCCCCCCACACGCCGTCGACAGATGTCTCCAACCTCCTCCTCCTCCTCCTCCAGAAGCAACATCAGCCATCTCCCCCCCGTCAGCCACCCGCAGCCACCTCCACCACCACCTCCTCCTCTCCTCCAGGGCCTATGGGCCTCACCCAGCCGTCCCAACTCACTCCTCACACACGTAACACAAACCCTCAAAATAACAACACACCAACACACACTGGCGAGGTCTGCATCAGATCCCCCAACTCTACCGGACAATATACTGTATGAAACACGTAAGACAACTTGTCAACACATATTTATACCATCAGCACTCTTACTTGACACCGCCATCTACTTAAGGCAAGTGTGTCTACCCCTTGAGCTAGAAATGTAAGTAGATCATGGATGTGTCGGCCATGAGATATGAGGGCAACTGTGAGAATAAGGAGTTTGCTCAACTCTCTCTTCTCCCTTCTCTTCTCTCTCTCTCTCTCTCTCTCTCTCTCTCTCTCTCTCTCTCTCTCTGGATTAGAATAGCGCATGACACGATTACTCCTTCTCTCCCCAAGTGTCTGCACCCCCTGGGTTCACACACACACACACACAAAAAAAAAAAAAAAAACACACACACACACATACCATCTCCCCCCTCCCATCCCCCTTCCAGGCGGGTCATGCACCATGGAGGGGTAACGGGGAGGGGAAATAATGAGTCATATATAAGACACACGTAACCTCATGGGAGACGCCCAGCGTGTGTGGGCCAAGGCCACCATCGTGAGCCAACGCTGCCTCACCACTCGCCAACTACCAGGAGTCAGTGGATCTCATGGGGAAATCTTGCTGGTGGCGAGTACCATGTGTGTGTGTGTGTGTTTGTGTGTGTGTGTGTGTGTGTTCACGAGTGGAGACTACTTTTCCCCGTTGGAAGAACACTGAGGCCTTGACTAAAGCCCCCAAAACACATACGTAAGACAGAAGGTGTTTATTCTTTAACTTGTTCCCATTAATAACCTTTGCCAAGCCTGGATCAGTTCCAGGGGAGATCCTCTGAAGAATTGAGTCTTAAAGACTAGTAAATAAGGCTCTATATCGTAATATATCTACGTAGATATATAAACGGCTCTGGGTCCAGTCTGCCTTCGGGGCGCCACTGGGGCGAAGAAGAGGCGAGGGCTGGCTGGCGCTCCTCCTGGCCAGCGAAATACAAGGCGGGGTCCCGCCTCCTGGCGCACGGATGTGGTCACTGGTGAAATGTTTTGCTCCCAGCGACCACCGTTGTCGTGGCTTAAGACCCGCTTAGGTGAACGATTATTGACCGCGTGGATTTCTGGTCAGTTGCCATTATCTGTGACAGTACTCAGTATTGGCCCCAGTACCTATTAATTTCCCCAGACCCTACTAATTTCCCCAGTACCTATTAATTGCCCCATTGCCTGTTAATTTCTCCTGACCCTACTAATTTCCCCAGTACCTATTAATTGCCCCAGTACCTATTAATTGCCCCGGTACCTCTTAAATTCCCCAGTACCTGTAAATTTCTCCAGTGCCCTTTAAGCTCCCCAGGTAGTATGAAACAACTTGCTTTAGAGAGTATCAGCGAATTGCAGGTGTCGCAGGACCACAGGTGCGTCCCCTCACACCTGCCCACACACACACACACACACACACACACCTGCGCACACACACACTTATGTAGTTCCTGGGCAAACCAATCGGACGAGGGCTGTGTTATTTCCCCACCTGTGTGGCCATAATAAGAACATGTGTAGTGGGAATGAAGAATATTGTTGGGGGGGGGTTAGCCCACGACCCAACTGGTGGTGGGGTGGTTCGTGTGAGTGTGGTCGCAGGTTCGAATCCTGGTTTCGCAGCTTAAAAATAATAATAATAAAAAAAAGCCGACATTAAGCTGCCTTAAAGGGGTCATTGGGGGGGGGGGAGTTGTGGTTGTGGTGTGGGGGGATGTTTTGCTGGCCTCGGCCATACAGCTGAAGAGGGCGACCTTTCACCTTAGCGCACGCCTGACCTTCAACACCCCCCCCCCTCCCTCCCTCATGCGTCCCACACTGGCACAGCGCTGTCCCACACACACACACACACACACACACAGCAGATAACCTGGTCATAGACCATCAGGTCTTGTGTTATCTGTCCTTCCCATGTACTGCCATGTCCACCAGCAGATAACCTGGTCATAGACCATCAGGTCTTGTGTTGTGTTATCTGCCCTTCCCATGTACAGCCATGTCCTCCAGCAGATAACCTGGTCATAGACCATCAGGTCTTCAAGCGATACTTAAAGGTTAAGAGGTCTTTTGTATTCGAACCTTCCCTTAAACGCCCTTCCCACACCCCCGAGGGATGAAAGGCTACCCAGACCCTCCCAGTTACCCAGCGAAGATATAATTGGTTCGAGGTAACTGTTTGTGTCGGCAGCCATGCATGCTCAGTACGCTGGTAATTGGAGGCGATTTCTATTGAATGTATACACATGGCCACCTTTTGGCTGCCTTCACGTTGCCTGGCCAGACGCCCAACATAGGAGTCTTTTGGGCCCCTACATAACCCTACCCACATGCCCTACATGGTCGACCCCACAGTGTTCAATTAGCAGCCCCACATATTGGCCCACATAAACAACATAAAAGCACCCAAGAACTGCCGTCACCCACACCACCACCACCACGATGGTGGACGGATTAAGAACACATACCCAACATAAAGGCCCCTAAAAGGGATCAGTCCACATAGCCAACATGGCTCGAGGGATCAACCACATAACAGCCCAGCTCCACACACACACACACACACACACACACACACACAGGCGCGGAGAGCTCGCTGGTCTTCGCTGTACACACCATTATCACTCTCGCTTCGTACAGTGGCCTGCCGTACCGTTAACCATTCCGCTCTCTCTCTCTCTCTCTCTCTCTCTCTCTCTCTCTCTCTCTCTCTCTCTCTCTCTCTCTCTCTCTCTCTCTCTCTCTCTCCGTCTGCTACGCCTCCGTCGCCGCCCATCGCTAGGTGCCGTACCACTCTGGCCACACTCCGTCGGCAACACATGCCTGACCTTAACGTCGTCCAGGAGAAGGAACAGAGGAGGGGGCCAAGTGAGGATGTTCCCTCAAAAGGCTCGGTCCTCTGTTCCTGACGCTACCTCGCTAACGCGGGAAATGGCGAATATGTGTGTGGAAAAAAATACATACACAGTGTGATTACAGAAGACACCTGTATAAAGACGATGTCACATGTGCAAGGATGCAGGTGTGTGTGGTTAAACGAGTTATATTCTACAAACGTGACTGTATCCCCATGCCACAGGTGTGTGGTGTATGCAAACACACCTGTATAAAGGGCACGCCATATGTGCAAGCTGCAGGTATGTGGGTGCGGAACACACCTGGGTATAGGTGGCATCACAGGTGTAGGCTGCAGGTATGTGTGTGTGTATGTGTGTGTGTGTGTGTGTGTGTGTGTGTGTGTGTGTGTGTGTGTGTGTGTGGTGTTCTACACCTGGCGTCTAACCTCCACACCTGAGAACACAGGTTCGAATCATCCCCCGGAGCTGGCTGGCTCCACCGCAAAACCGGCACGCCATATAGACCTGACCTTTGGTGCCCTCGCCCCGCCCCCTCCGCTTGTTGACCTTTCCAATGTATAGGTGACCTTTCCACAGTGCGTTGGGTGGGGGGGGGGGGGGAGAGACTAACACAAAGGCAACACACACACACCCACACCCACACGTGACCACTGCTGTCAAATTTCATCAGCTAAATGCCAAATGAGAGACTGTGTATCCTCACAACAGGGGATGGGGGGAGTACTAGAGGGGAGAGCACAACCCCTCACAATACGTACCCATTCTTCCTCTCACTACACACACACACACACACACACACACACACACACACACACACACACACACACACCCTATCTAATCGCAGCTTCCAAGAACAAAGATAAAACCTCTCTTTTTTTTTCATGAGGTCAACCACATCGATGTCAAATAACCTCTCCTCCCCACATCCACCGACCCATACACACACCCCGTCACCCATCACACACGATCCACTGCCCCACCATACACACCTAGACGACCCATCCGATAACCTATACAGACACTAATTTACATACATCTTGTCATTCATCACACACACACACACACACACACACACACACACACACACACACACACACACACACACACACCCTATCCACTAATATTTATATATGAATTGACAGTCACCCATCACAAACAAACCCATCCAATAACCTGTACACAAATAATTAATTTATTGTCACCTATACCTCTTAACGTGTGCAGCTGGAGAGGCGAGTGTTACATCGATAAGGACGTGGTTTTAAGAGAGATCTTAAGGTGTGAGGCGCTTGATAAGAGATAACTGATGGTATCTGGCTGATAAGAGATTTCGCCAGAAACATGATAAATAAAAGCGACGTCTGAGGAAATCACGAGGAAACGATAGAGCTGAGAAGGAGGTTTGGTTAGTGAGGCTTTGCGCCCATGACTGCAGAACTAGCTTCGAGGTAGGTACCACGACAGACAGTGGGGGGTAGAAGACCTCCCAGACCATCGTAAGGTAAGGTGCCAGACCCAGCTGTGGGGGTAGAAGACCTCTCAAACCATCGTAAGGTAAGGTAAGGTGCCAGACCCAGCTGTGGGGGTAGGAGACCTCCCAGACCATCGCAAAGGTAAGGTGCCAGACCCAGCTGTGGGGGTAGAAGACCTCCCAGACCATCGTAAGGTAAGGTAAGGTGCCAGACCCAGCTGTGGGGGTAGAAGACCTCCCAGACCATTGTAAGGTAAGGTAAGGTACCAGACCCAGCAGTGGATGACAGAAGACCTCCCACACCATCGTAATGTAAGGTGCTAGACCCAGCTGTGGGGGTAGAAGACCTCCCAGACCATCGTAAGGTAAGGTAAGGTGCCAGACCCAGCTGTGGGGGATATAAGTCCTCCCAAACCATCGTAAGGTAAGGTGCCAGACCCAGCTGTGGGGGTAGAAGACCTCCCAGACCATTGTAAGGTAAGGTAAGGTACCAGACCCAGCAGTGGGGGACAGAAGACCTCCCAAACCATCGTAAGGTAAGGTGCCAGACCTTTCTCAATGGATCCATAACTTCGGGGTGAAAGGTCACACGGGTGGTGGTGGTGGCCCTGACCTTAATCCCAGGTCAAAGGTCTGCCTAGGTTAGTATGGGGCAGGGGATGCCTTACAGATGCCCATAGTGAACAGCGGGAAGCCTCAGTAAGTCTGTCTCCCCATCCCACCCCACCCCACGTCGCCTCCTCTCCCCATGCTACCTTAGTCGGTTTACCCCCCACTACCTGTGTGGGTTATTCCCCCCTACTACCTGTGTGGGTTCACTGCCCAACTGCCTGTCTAGGTCGTCCCAGCTACCTGTGTCGGGTAAAAGCCCACACCCACTGCCTGTGTGGTTGACCCACCTGTGTGCGTTATCCACCCATTACAAGGAATGGGTGCGGGGAGGGAGGGGATATGGAAGGGGGAGACATCGTTTGCAGTGGGGGGGTACTGTAATTAGGGGGAAGAAGGTTTAATGGGGGGGGGGGAGTGTGGAAATGAAACCGTTTATAAAAGGGCGTACCGCGTAAAGAGAGGGAAGGACGGCGTAAGGGGGCGGGGGGAGAGACTGCGTATAATGAGGAAGTGATTGCGTAAACACAGGGATTGATCTTTACGCAGTGGGAGGGAACGTACGTACCAGGAGGAACGGCGTAGAGACGGGAACGCAAACGTGTCCATTGGCGTCAGAATGAGGGATGAGGAATTGCGTAAGATTTAACGGTGGGGTTGGGTGAGGAGATATACCATGTACAGTGGGGGCGTAACGCATGAAGGAGGATGTATGTCACAGGTGGGTTGAGGAGGGGGGGGTATCATATTTAAGTGGGGGGGGGGGATGGGGGGAGGGGTTAATCCTGGAGTCCGAGATATCAAGGTACGGACAGGGGGGAGAGGGGGAGGGTGGTGCAGACTGGGAGGCAAGAAGATGTTATACTCGAAGAGGTGAGGGAGGGGAGGGGTTGGGGAGGAGGAGGTAGGGTATACACGTGATGGGGACTTGACCACGCAGACCGTGCGGCAAAGCTGGCGCGTAGCGCTCACCACCGAGAGAGAGAGAGAGAGAGAGAGAGAGAGAGAGAGAGAGAGAGAGAGAGAGAGAGAGAGAGAGAGAGAGAGGTGCAAAGCGAGTCTCCACCCTTGCCAAGAGCACCGAATAATGGGTAAATATAATTATCATGACCTCGGCCATATGGGTACTTGATGTGGGGGAGGTAAGTGGGGAGACAAGATATGGGGGAGGTAAGTGGGGAGACAAGATGTGGGGGAGGTAAGTGGGGAGGCAAGTAGCAGCGCCAGTACCCACCCTTAGCGGACAGGGTGGGGAGGAGAGGGATTGAGGGAGGAAAGGGGAGTGTGGGCCGACGCGCATTGGTCAGCAGCGACGCCGTAATCGCCCTGGCTACCCACCACACCACTCTGATTTATCTCCCCGTTACAGAGGACGGCCTCCACATGCTAGCCTGGGCGCCCCATAATTTCCCCTCCCGCCCGAGGGTCGCCTCTCAGCCATAAACATTCTTACGATACCCGGGTTGATATAAGCTCTGGTTTGGGACGAAAGGCTCCGGTCACGGGAGATAGGGCTTCGGTCACGGTCGTGGAGTGGTTACGGAAGCCTTAGGTTACATCAATAGGGCCAGCGAGACAGAAAAGTGAGAGGAGACGATGTATAATTCAAGTCTTCATAAAGGGTCAGGTGTTAGGCGCTAAGGAAAGACAATGAGCAGGTCAAGAGTGCCAAAGCTTAGTCGTGCCGGGAAAGAAACAGACATCGCAACGGCCCACTCGCCCTTGGAGATTCCAATGATACAGTAACCACGTGACGCCATATAGCAAGCCCAGGGAGGCGTGGTCAAGCCAATAGTAAAGGCACGGTGCTGCCAGTCCACGGAAGAGAAGAAACTGAAGTAATACCTGTAGAAGGAGGGAGAGAGAACCAACCACAGATGACTTTAGGGGCAAACGACACCCTAGAGTCCTAATTAAGATCCACTCAGCCCTAGCCATGAAATTATACCGGCACTACCTTGATACAACGATGAGTATGGGGCCCTGGCTGATCGAACGGTGCGAACCAGCGCCGCCTCAGGTTGGACATCCTGTATTAGCACTGCAAACCACTGCGACGACGACCCCCCCCGCCGCTCGTCTACGAAGGGCGCGTCACTCAGACCAAACGCAACCAACGAGGCCACGACCCCCCCCTCCCCCCTTTGTCGTCACACTTGCAGCCAACACAACAACACCCTCATAACCTCCAACACAACATCCTCATAACCTCCAACACAACATCCTCATAACCTCCAACACAACATCCTAATAACCTCATCTATTTAAGTGTGTCACGAGCCGTGGTCGACCTCCTTTGTGCACGACTGTGCCATCCTTGAGCACACGACGGTACGACCCCCGTGGAAGGGTGGGGGGGTTTGCGATAACCATGGTAATCCAAGGGGGTCGTACGGTTTCGCGCTTAAAGCGTCGCAAAGTTGCGCTCGGGGGTCGTGCTGCCGTGCTGAGGGGTCGTACTCTGTCGTGCTCAAGGGTCGTGCTGTCGTGCTCAAGGGTCGTGCTGTCGTGCTCAAGGGTCGTAACGCCGTGTTCAAGGGTCGTAACGCCGTGCTCAAGGGTCGTAACATCGTACTCAAGGGTCGTAACACCGTCCTTACAGGTCGCACCGTCGTGCTCAGGAAGTCATGAGGGTGCATTAATACAACACACACACACACACACACACACACACACACACACACACGTAATATAATTAGTATAAATCCAAAATTGATTAAAATTTAGAAATTTAAATTTAGAATCTTGGACATTTATGTATATGTTAAGACATTGACCAAACACTGATGAAACATTATGCTTTTGACGAAGGGCAACTTGTATATCTGTATTTGGAGAGCTGATGTGGCACCATCTGCTCCTTTGATCAACCAAGCTGTTTGAGGCTGCGTGCAGCCCAATGGCATGCATACCCACGGTAGCCTAGCTAACCACATCCATTTGCTAGATTTTTTTTTTTTAATCCAAGTTAATCGAATTTAAAAAATCTATTCGATCCGTGATTTTTAAAGTTGGGAAAATTTTTCTGCAATTCGACGAAGGACCCCGGATCTCAGATCACACACATGCAGCGCGAGGAACGAAATTGGACTTTTATTTTCTTATTCGTAGTCCTGAGCGACGGGTTACGTTATGTGACGGTCACGTTGATAGGAAATTACGCAGACGTGTCCTAGCATTGGTGAATTCCGAGAAGACGTTTTGCAAGTAGGAAGTCTGTGTGTGTGTGTGTGTGTGTGTGTGTGTGTGTGTGTGTGTGTGTGTGTAATAGACTCAGGATAATCATACATTGCCTACAAAATCGAGTATGAAATTAAAAAAAGGTCACGAATTCAATTCACTATGAACTTCATATCAGTCATTAGGTTATTCAAACTATTGATATAAAAATTAGTGTAGTAACAAAAGTCATATTGAAAATACGTGTGTGGAGGCATGGTGGAGCCATTGCTTGCATGTATAGCCAAATGCCAAGGTTGAAGGGAACAATACAGGAGGGGGAAGTTCATACCAAGGCATACAGAACCAATACTTATAATTCATGAGGTTTAATACCAGCGCCAGTCCACTCATAAACCAACCACTTCCTCACTTATGTCCCCTCATGTCCACTCATAACCTTTTGTCACTCACAGCCACATCCACCGTCCACTCATAACCAGCTCTTGTCACTCACAGCACCCACCCACCCTCACCACTTGCCCCAGCCACTCATAACTGGTCACTCACAGAGCCAACCTCTACCAGACCACCTCATGTCATTGTGTGAGAGATCTTCCACCACACCACACCCCACCCCGCTTGGCCTCCCTTCCCATACTCATAACCTTGATGGCACACCCGAAATCTTCTACCTCCTTCCCTCAACCTCACACTGGCCCCTTCCACGAAGGGGTGACGGTCGTAATCGCACTTCCGGCCTATATACAAACTCGGCCCACTACAATGCCAACACACACACACACACACACACACACACACACACACACACACACACACACACACACACACTTACATGAGGCTTGTAAACCCAAGTCTTCAACAATATAATAGGAAAAAAAAGGCCTTTTTTTTTTTTTTACATAATATTCCTGGTGCAGAAAACCAACCTATCAATCATGCCCAGTGAACTGGTTTTGCCCAGTTATCCCTCAAAGCGCCTTGACAATACCCCTGCCCTTTATAATTTAATATATATATATATATATATATATATATATATATATATATATATATATATATATATATATATATAGGAAAGGATCACAATTTTACTCATGATCAAGTATATTCCTATGAGCCCCCGGTGACTCAGGAATATATATATAATATATATATATATATATATATATATATATATATATATATATATATATATATATATATATATATATATCCTTCATAGCCTCACTATTTTTTAAAGGTGGGGTTAATAATGCTTGTGTATCATCATTACTCAATTTTTAAGTCTTAACAGGTCATGATACAGTAGATTTACGTCAGGGTAATGGCATTGGGTAGTCTCACCTGTCAAAGATAGACTCCCTTAAGATATGGCAAAGATATTACGTCACAAAATGGGGTTGATTCAAGATCTTACATTAATTACATACCATCTTATAAAGTTGTCCTCTGTCTGCAGTATCTCTCAAATATATCCTCGCTCACAAGACGAATTCCAGTATTTACAACACTCCGATATTTACACCGATAGATCCAAGACGGGAGTGTGTTTTGACGGTAGATAAAAAAAAATGTATAAACACACGCACTGTATGGAATAGATCAAGTCACCACCGACCACACCTGTGTGATCGGAGAGCCACATTCGCACGTCCTCTCACCTCCTCAGCCTCATGGATACTGGCGGTTGGTCTGCTGAGTGGCTCCATCCCAGTGCGGCGAGACCCACTGGGCTGCTGCCTCCTCAGTTGCCAGCAGATGATATCTAGCATCATTTATCCAACCTCTATAATTTCGCTCTATATTGCCAATCTGGATCGCTTTTGCGTATGACGCCAGTGCGAATGAAATGATTGAATTATTTTCTTCTTCTTGAGAGCTTTTAGTAGGCAATTGATTATTCATTTGAATATATATATATATATATATATACGTACGCCATTCACCATCTCACAATGCCATGTAACTCCTCTTGCCCCAAACCTACAAAGAGTCAACTGTCTCGTAATTAAACATTCATCAGAACGGTATTTGGAGTAATGTTTAATTAGAACTCGTCTTCTATTTAAATCCTCAAAGGAAAATATTTACCCAGAGGGCATACGGGATGGCGTTCGAAACGAGTGTATGTGGAAGACGTTTAAAAAATCCGTTTCATGTTATCGTAATACGCATCGAATGTTTTTAAATTTTTTTTTATTAAATCTTTAAAAGAACGACGATGCAGGAACGGGATTCCTTTAGGATAAACAGATCTCACTCTGTCCTGGCTGCGTCCAGTTCTTAGAAATGGACGGGGGTGATCACTCAATAGCTTTGTTATTGAGCTGCCCCAAAAAATTAAATTTAAAAATGTCTGATGAGGATCTTTGTGTTGCACAACCTTGATATTTCGATACGCGTTAGCGAAGTAACATTTCATTAATCCAGATAAAAATTCGCCAGTCAACCGATATCTTATTAATTCGGATAAAACAGAATTCACTCGTAAACCAGTATTTTATTGAATCGGCAAAATTCATTAGTGATTAATGATGATAATAAGTTGCATCATAAATGACAGTTGTAGATTTTTTTTAAGTGCTTTTTAATGATCTTATCACGTGAGGACTGTTACCGATTGGTAACCCAGTGTGGGCGGGTTACGGCTCGTGGGCAACCCCCACGAACCGTAACCTACCCACAGTGGGCAACCCCCATGAACCGTAACCTACCCACAGTGGGCAACCCCCATGAACCGTAACCTACCCACAGTGGGCAACCCCCCATGAACCGTAACCTACCCACAGTGGGCAACCCCCCATGAACCGTAACCTACCCACAGTGGGCAACCCCCACGAAGCGTAACCTACCCACAGTGGGCAACCCCCCATGAACCGTAACCTACCCACAGTGGGCAACCCCCCATGAACCGTAACCTACCCACAGTGGGCAACCCCCACGAAGCGTAACCTACCCACAGTGGGCAACCCCCACGAACCGTAACCCACCCGCAGTGGGCAACCCCCACGAACCGCAACCTACCCGCAGTGGGCAACCCCCACGAACCGTAACCTACCCACAGTGGGTAACCAAGGTCATCGTCGCCACACGTGGTAACCATCATCATGCGGGGTATACGCCAGGACAGATGCGTAGAGGACCCGGCAGTAATCTCCTCTGATGCGTATGTGTACGCCACACGCGGCCGCAATTTAACAATTAAAGGGGCAGTTTGTCGGCCATGTTGGGACCTAACTTGCCTTTTTTTTTTTTATCATTATCATGTGTTATGGTAATTGTTACCAGAGGGGGAAGGGGGTGCAGGAAATATATATGACATAGTGTGTGTGTGTGTACGTGTGTGTGTGTGTGTGTATGTCTTATACACTTGTGTTGCCCCGTCTCTTAACCCTTTATGTACCTAACCATATCGTAACTCGTATGTATTGATGCACAAACGCCAGTCGTAGCCAAGTGCCCATTGGTCGACCATGGTGAGCGCCTGGGTTGGGTGTGGGCCCAGTGCCACCACGTCGAGGTGGTGCCCCCAGTGGCCAGATGTTCTCTTAAGGGGAGGGGTCCATCCTTTCCCCCACTGGTACAGTACCCCTCTAACCTGGTGGAGGTAGTCTGGCCTTGGCTAATACCCCCTTACCTACGGGGGTTAAATCTGGCACTAGCTGGTACCCCGGAGATAAGGGGACTCCCTTCCCATAACCCCCCACCTACCCTCTATATATATATATATATATATATATATATATATATATATATATATATATATATATATATATATGTATATATATATATATATATATATATATAATCATACATATTTGCCATTTCCCGCGTCAGCGAGGTAGCATTAACAACAGAGGACTGATCCTTTTCAGTTTGCCAACCTTAGCTTCCCATTCTCTCTGATAAACCAAACTAGTTTTCTATGACCGGTTTTCAGCGGTGACTAGTGCAAAAATACGAGGTAACTAGGGACACGCTGCGTAGGGTTGACATCCCTTTAGGAGACGAGTGTTATCTGAACCTGTTATAATAGAAGGATATAATCAGTTATAAACACACGAGAAATGGACTTTCGCCCAGTAAATATGATTATAAACAGACGAGAAATGGACTTTCGCCCAATAAATGTAATTAATACAGAAACAGTGTACAAAAAGTTACCTTCTAATACCTTAATTTCCCGGGCTTCAAGGCTGTACTTTTTGTACAAGGATTACTTCTCGCAAGCAGTAACTCGTCATGACGTAATTCGTATTATTTACGATGGGTAATTATGGCCATAATTACGATGATTACTTCGAGTCTTGGCGCAGAGAGAGAGCGAGAGAGAGAGAGAGAGAGAGAGAGAGAGAGAGAGAGAGAGAGAGAGAGAGAGAGAGAGAGAGAGAGAGAGAGAGATCGCTTTTTACAGTTGCAATGATCCTTGGTTTTTGGACCTATTACTGTCCAGTGCTTCTATCCCGCTGTGTAAGGCTAGTATGGATAGTCTGGGTCCTAGGACTGGGATATAGCTAGGACATTCCCAGCGCTGGTACACAGCTAGGACGTCCCCAGCTCACTCACGCTTCTAAGCTTCGAAAGCTGATTAGCTGGGCAGTGAAACCTCCGTGCCACGTCAGCGAGACACAGACGCTCTCTCTCTCTCTCTACTCTCTCTCTCTCTCTCTCTCTCTCTCTCTCTCTCTCTCTCTCTCTCTCTCTCTCTCTCTCTCTCTCTCTCTTCCCCGGCATCCTCAGACACAGTGGCCATCGGGGCGGGTCCACTATGATGGCGAGTGGCCACCCGCTGCCAAACATTTAATTGACGTGGAGGATGAAGGGCCCGTAGGCAGGGCATGCCTGTGTACCACGGAGAGACAGCAGAAGCAGCCTACGTTAGGCCGGTGGGCAACAGAATGCCACAGATGAGGACGGGAGGGGCAACAGATGTCTATGTCCCAAAACCACAGCAGTGTGTGTGGCATCCTAGGCTGGGCCAGATGTCCGCAACTTAACACACAGACTAGGATGGTGCACAGCACAGAAAGCTGTGTGCCACAGCGGCTTGGGGAGAGGGATGGAGGGGTGATAAAGGGGGTAGGGGGGTAGAGGAGCCTGACTCACAAGGCATCAGCAACGTCAGGGGGGCTGACGATGAGTCAGTCAGTCAGTCAGTCATTCAGTGAGTGAGTGAGTTAGTCAGTCAGTCAGTCAGTCTGCCAGTCATTCAGTGAGTGAGTGAGTCAGTCAGTCAGTCAGTCTGTCATTCAGTGAGTCAGTCAGTCAGTGAGTCAGTCAGTTAGTGAGTCAGTCAGTCAGCGGCGGACACCCCGCCATCTCTGGTAATGTCATCAACCAACCCGCAGATCGTGTTTCTCCCTCACAGTTCCTCCTCCTCCTGACCCGAGCTTTGCCTCCTGGTCACCTCACTCATCATGTCTCCGTTCGTGACCCCTCATCTTCCTCACGATTCCTCATGAGACTCATGTCTAGCACCCCCTCATAAAGCCATAATGAACAGCTGGGTTGACTGTGGACCGGCGACCGCAACCAGGATTCGAAGTGAGGACCATTTTCTATGACAGGGTCCTGGATGTTGCCCAGGGCCTTTCTAAAGGCCCCTGGAGCCTAAGGTTGCGCTACTTACAGTAGCAGGGAGATGCAGACTCCTTTGAAGTGAGAAGTTCAGCCTCGCCAGAGGTGATATCATTATTGGAAAATGTTCGAAGAAAGCAACTGTCAGCCATCTTGGCTCACTTCACTTCCTGGATTTCTTTCCACTTGGAAACAAGAAAAATTAATTTCCCTCCAAGTGTGACTCACCCACCGTCTCTTTCGGGGGTAACTGATGAAACGGCCCAATTCACAGCACCCCAGACAATGTCCCATTTAACCAACCTTCCCCCCCTTAATCAAGGCAATGGACGCAAGGAGGTTGTGATGCAGCAGTTCTGCCGCTCTGCCAGACGTCCAAGGTGAAGTGGTCAGCTCAATGGAACGGGCACAATGGTGCGATACGTGCGGCTGACATGAACAATATATTATTACATGACCGAGGAATGACCCAATCGTATTATCGATTTACTAATATCATTTACCCTCCTCCTCCCCTTGTGTTTTTGACTCGCTGTCATTCAAAATTCAATGTTGCAACATCACCCTTCACGAAACATATTGTTATTGCCACGTTAATATGAGGAGGAGAAATAAATAGGGTGAAATAGTCTAAGAAATACGCTGGAAATTCAAGAAACTGTGTGAAATATTCAAGTAACTTACTTCAGTATTCGAGAAATAAGCAGAAATATTCAGGGAAGAGGTGGTATTCAGGAAATAGGCCGAAATATTCAAGAGATAGGTTGCAGAATTGGCGGAGCTACTCTAGAAATTGGCTGAAATATTCAAGAAATACGCTATAATACTCAAGAAATAGACTGAATCATTCAAGAAAGTGGCTGAAATGTTCAAGAAACTTGTTTCAGTGTTCAAGAAATGGGCCGAAATATTCAGGGCAGATGTTGTCATTTTCAAGAAATAGGTTGCAGTATTCCAAATAAGCTGAACTACTCCAGAAATAGCCTGAGATATTCAAGAAATAGGCTGAAATACCTTCCTCTACACATATTACCTGATTGCTGAATTGAAACATGGCCGGGGCCCATTAAGCTTCCACCTTCGTCGAGATAACTTAATCAGTCCCCATTAAGTTATCTACAACCATTCATGGGTTATTAGCACCTGAACATGTCACTCTATGCTTACCAACAGGTGTCAAGTTTCAATGAACTTCAGATGTATGTTGTTGATTCTTTAGGAGATAATGATCTAAACATATCTGGAAAATCATTGTTCCCATTAACATTCGTCTGTTTAGCTCGCCCGCTGATGCTCCAAGGACGCGGAAACATCTTAGCTGATTTACATATATGCATCTGATTCCAGTATTAATATATATGTTTCCCACCGCATACGCGCATGTGGATATATATATATATATATATATATATATATATATATATATATATATATATATATATATATATATATATATATATTCATATATGGGAAGCGGAGCGATATATGTTGGGTCCGGCCAACTTTGGTGGCCTGCCACGCCGCCATGTTGTGACGTCATCACAATAACAAACCAGCCGGAAAGACAATACTTATTTTTTTTATTCAACGATTTTCACATACCAGCCATTTATCTACGTACGTCACGGACAGAGGTTTTATATGTATACATACGTCCGTGATATTGTGATGTGAAGAGACACCTTTAATTGTAAATGAATTTCTATTTAAGATCACTGTAAGATTCCACTTAAGATGTTTATATTAATTATAACGTTAAATAAGATTTTAGAATGTACAACACGACCTCAAGGGTTGACATGGCAGCCATGGCACAGCTGTTGCCACGCTGGCAGACAATTGCCGTGGCAATAGAGATGCCATACAATTTCACTCACCCATCGCATCAAAAAAAGTAAAATATCCTTTCATATATATATATATATATATATATATATATATATATATATATATATATATATATATATGACTAAGCTAAAAATTCATACAGGTTAGGTCAAAGCCCAAGTCATTGTATTTACCGGTCGTGCCGTCGTGCTCAAGGGTCGTACCGTCGTGATCAAGGGTCGTACCGTCGTGATCAAGGGTCGTACCGTCGTGATCAAGGGTCGTGCCGTCGTGATCAAGGGTCGTGCCGTCTCACTCAAGACGTACCGTCGTACCTGTTTCGTACCGTCATGTTCCTGGGGCTCATTACAGTAACACAGTTATATCATCATACATTTATCAACGACACTTTTAAGCCTTTATCTGTCTTAAAGAAAACATACATATATATATATATAGTTTTGGATTTAATTTGGATATAATTTTGGATATAATTCCCCTGTCTACCAACGAGTACTAGGAGGGAAAAA